>NC_091310.1:3114481-3386981 GCF_038502225.1 Cherax quadricarinatus | reverse complement strand
TTGTGTGTGTGTGTGTGTGTGTGTGTGTGTGTGTGTGTACTCACCTATATGTGGTTGCAGGGGTCGATTCATAGCTCCTGGCCCCGCCTCTTCACTGATTGCTACTAGGTCCTCTCTCCCCCTGCTCCATGAGCTTTATCATACCTCGCCTTAAAACTATGTATGGTTCCCGCCTCCACTACTTCACTTTCTAGGCTCTTGTGGCTTGACTACTCTATGACTGAAGAAATACTTCCTAACATCACTTTGATTCATCTGAGTCTTCAACTTCCAATTGTGACCTCTTGTGTCTGTGTCCCATCTCTGGAACATCCCATCTTTGTCCACCTTGTCTATTCCGCGCAGTATTTTATATGTCGTTATCATGTCTCCCCTGACCCTCCTGTCCTCCAGTGTCGTCAGGCCGATTTCCCTCAACCTTTCTTCGTAGGACAATCCCCGTAGCTCTGGGACTAGTCTTGTTGCAAACCTTTGCACTTTCTCTAATTTCTTGGCGTGCTTGACTAGGTGTGGATTCCAAACTGGTGCTGCATACTCCAGTATGGGCCTGACGTAAATTGGTACAGAGTCTTGAACGAATCCTTATTGAGGTATAGGTTTGCCAGGCGCCCGTATGCTGCAGCAGTTATCTGATTGATGTGCTCCTCATGAGATATGCTCGGTGTTATACTCACCCCCAGATCTTTTTCCTTGAGTGAGGTTTGCAGTCTTTGGCCATCTAAACTATATTGTGTCTGCGGTCTTCTTTGCCCTTCCCCAATCTTCATGACTTTGCATTTGGCATGGTTAAACTCAAGGAGCCAGTTACTGGACCAGGCTTGTAGCCTGTCCAGGTCTCTTTGTAGTCCTGCCTGATCCTCATCCGATTTGATTCTTATCATTAACTTCACATCATCTGCAAACAAGGACACTTCTGAGTCTATCCCTTCCGTTATGTCGTTCACATATACCAAGAACAGCACAGGTCCCAGGACTGACCCCTGTGGAACCCCGCTTGTCACAGGCGCCCACTCTGACCCCTCGTCACGTACCATGACTCGTTGTTGCCTCCCTGTCAGGTATTCTCTGATCCATTGCAGTGCCTTTCCTGTTATGTGTGCCTGATCCTCTAGCTTTTGCAGTAACATCTTGTGAGGAGCTGTGTCGAAGGCCTTCTTGCAGTCCAAAAAAATGCAGTCGATCCACCCCTCTCTCTCTTGTCTTACTTCTGTCACCTTATCATAAAACTCTAGTAGGTTTGTGACACAGGATTTTCCTTCCCTGAAACCATGCTGGTTGTCAATAATACACTTGTTTCTTTCCAGGTGCTCCACCACTCTCCTCCTGATGATCTTCTCCATGACCTTGCATACTATACACGTTAGTGATACAGGTCTGTAGTTTAGTGCCTCATGTCTGTCTCCCTTTTTAAAAATTGGGACTACATTTGCCATCTTCCATACTTCGGGGAATTGCCCAGTTTCAAATGATGTGTTGAAGATCTTTGTTAATGGTACACACAATATCTCTGCTCCCTCTTTAAGGACCCACGGAGAGATGTTGTCTGGTCCCACTGCCTTTGAGGTGTCAAGTTCGCACAGCAGCATCTTCGCCTCTTCCTTGGTTATATGTGTTTCATCCAGCACTTACTGGTGCCCCCCCCCCCTGTTCTGATTTCCTGGAGTCCTACTGGTTGCCACTGTAAATACTTCTTTAAATCACGTGTTGAGCTCCGGACATACCTCCCGGTCGTTTCTTGTGAATTCCCCATCACCCTTCCTCAGTCTGATTACCTGGTCCTTGACTGTTGTTTTCCTCATGGTGTGGCTGTACAACAGCTTCGGGTCAGTCTTGACTTTCGATGTTATGTCATTTTCATATTGTCGCTGAGCCTCCCTTCTTATCTGTGCATATTCGTTTCTGGCTCTTCGGCCAATCTCTTTATTTTCCTGAGTTCTCTGTCTTCTGTACCTTTTCCATTCTCTAGTACACCTAGTTTTTGCCTCCCTACACCTTTGGGTGAACCAAGGACTCGTTCTGTTCTTCCCATTATTTCTGTTTCCCTTGGGAACAAACCTCTCCTCTGCCTCCTTGCATTTTGTTGCCACATTGTCCATCATTTCTTGTACTGGTTTTCCTGTCAGTTCCCTCTCCCACTGAATGTCTTGAAGGAAGTTCCTCATGCCTGGGCAGTTCCCCCTTTTGTAGTCTGGTTTTTCCCACCCTATTCCTGCTACTCTCTCCACTTGGAGCTCAACTATGTAGTCGAAGCACAGAACCACATGATCACTAGCTCCCAGGGACCTTTCATACATGATATCCTCGATGTCCGAACTACTCAAGATGAATACAAGGTCCAGTCTTGCTGGTTCATACTCTCCTCTCTCTCTGGTAGCGTCTCTAACATGTTGATGCATGAGGTTTTCCAGTACCACATCCATCATCTTGGCTCTCCATGTTTTGGGACCCCCATGGGGCTCCAGGTTTTCCCAGTCAATCTCCTTGTGACTGAAATCACCCATAACTAGTAACTTTGCTCCCCCCATATGTGCTCTCCTGGCCACCTCGGCTAGTGTGTCAACCATTGCTCTGTTGCTCTCAACGTATTCTTCTCTTGGCCTCCTGCAGTTCTGTGGTGGGTTGTACATTACTGCGATTATCACCTTATGTCTCTCAGACTGGATTGTTCCTACTAAGTAGTCCCTTTCGCCCGTGCCATCCTTTCCTTCCATTTTCTCAAAACCCCACTGGTTTTTAATGAGCAGTGCAACTCCTCCTCCCCCTCTCCTCCCTCTGTCCTTCCTGAGGATTTGATATCCGGATGGAAAGATTGAATCTGTTACTATTCTGTTGAGTTTTGTTTCTGTGAGTTTTATTATGTCTGGGGATGTCTCCTTGATTCTTTCGTGCCACTCCTCATACTTATTTGTTATTCCATCTGCATTTGTATACCACACCTTCAAATTCTTTTCTAAGACTGTACTCTGGGAGGTGTATTGGGGTTTGGGAAGTGGGAGACCTGATAAGGAACTATGGGTGGTTGCTGTGGGGGTGGAGTTTGTAGTGTAGTGGGTGGGGGCATTGGATGTGGCATGGGTGTTTTGGTTTCGAGTGTTTGGTTGCACTGGGGTTGACCTGGTTGGGAGGCTTCTATAGGAAGTTGTGAGGGAGGCTGTATTTGATCTTCCTGTGTCTGGGATCTCCTGTCTGTCTTCTCCATCCCCTCTCTTTCCTCCTTTCGCCTTTGTACCATCTCTCTCAGTTTCTGCCTTTCTTCTTGTGTTCTGTCGCGGTCGAGATACACCTTCCTGTATGCCGGCATGTCCCTTAATCGTGCTTTCTCCTGCAGGATCCTGTTCCGAGTCGATTCTGCCTTGAAGGTCACTTTCACTGGCCGGGTTCTTTTTTTTACAAACCCCCCTATTCTCCGAAAATTTTCCAGCTGGGTCATGTCGTCTTCTCTTATTGCTTTCATGATGCTTTCAATCGCTTTTTTTTCCCCTTGTTTTCTTTCTTCATATGTTTCCCCTTCAACTTCCTGGAGCCCATACACGAAGACTGACCTCACCCTTTCATTCTCCCACTACATATTCCTGTGTATCCCCTCATTCAGTTTGATTTCCTCCATTGCAGCTTTCCTTTCTTCAGTTTCACTAGTTACTGTACTTGGGCTCAGTGGCCTGTCATTTTCCCTTCTCGGCTTTCCCTGGGCTCTGCTATGGTCTGTTAGGGCCTGCACATATAGCTTAGCTGTTTCATTTACTACAGTCTCCCCTGATTGAGCTTCTCCATGCAGTTTTGCTCCTTCTTTCCCTACAGTCCCCTTATTTGTGACTGAGGTAGCAGTCTCTGTTGTCAATCCCAAAATGTTCTTTAGTTCTTTAGGCTGTTTCAGATTTTTCAGTTCCTCTTCTAAACTCTGTATCCTGGCCTCTGCTGCTTTGACTTGCACCTCCCACTTCCTGCTTTCCATTACTATCCTCTGTGTGTGTGTGTGTGTGTGTGTGTGTGTGTGTGTGTGTGTGTGTGTGTGCCTTCACTCTGTCCCATAGTTCGATTGCTTGCTCATTTAACTAGTCCGGGGTTCCATCCCCGGTACGGGTGAAAATATTAGGTTGTGTTTCCTTAGGACACCTGTTGTCCCTGTTCACCTATCAGTAAGATAGGTATCTGAGTGTTAGCCGCCTGGAGATAAAATTTACTTAATTTATTCAAATGTTCTGTATAACAAGCGGTTTTCTATATAGTAGTATGTCACTGATGTCAGCTAGACCTGTATACTTTATACATGTACTTGAAGAAATATAGATTATTATTATTATTATTATTATTATTATTATTATTATTTTTATTATTATTATCACACTGGCCGATTCCCACCAAGGCAGGGTGGCCCGAAAAAGAAAAACTTTCACCATCATTCACTCCATCACTGTCTTGCCAGAAGGGTGCTTTACACTACAGTTTTTAAACTGCAACATTAACACCCCTCCTTCAGAGTGCAGGCACTGTACTTCCCATCTCCAGGACTCAAGTCCGGCCTGCCGGTTTCCCTGAATCCCTTCATAAATGTTACTTTGCTCACACTCCAACAGCACGTCAAGTATTAAAAACCATTTGTCTCCATTCACTCCTATCAAACACTCTCACGCATGCCTGCTGGAAGTCCAAGCCCCTCGCACACAAAACCTCCTTTACCCCCTCTCTCCAACCTTTCCTAGGCCGACCCCTACCCCGCCTTCCTTCCACTACAGACTGATACACTCTTGAAGTCATTCTGTTTCGCTCCATTCTCCATTATTATTATTATTATTATTATTATTATTATTATTACTTGTAATCGAGTCATATTTTATGAACTTGCCACTTAACTTACCACTTGCAGGGTTTAAACCCTCCCATCCTTATTAGCTTTTCACACCTTTTCCTAAAACTATGTTTTACGAATTTTGTTCCTGCCTGTTTTATGCTAATATCTCTTTTTTCCACTTTCCCTGTGCTGTTAGACATCTCTGTCCCGTTTATCTCATGGTATTATTTATTTCTCTGATTTTTATTTTCCTGAGCAGAGGAGGTGACCCTCTCCATGCATTTCCCTGAGTTAACTGGCGACCTTGCCAGGACTGACAGTCATACAGGATACAACAAGACTAGTCACTGAAACTTTTACTCCTGTAGGAAGGATGTCTTACACCATCAAATGAGTGAGTCAGATTTGGTTTAGCTTCATAAGTTTTTTGTGAAGTAAATTTATGGTTCGGTGTAGCTTAGATTTTCTGGTTAGTTTTACATTTCCTTTTGTATTTGGAGTGATATGGAGAATAATATTAAGGTAAAATTAGATTTGGGTCTATCTACCTTAGACTCTAAGTAAGTGTGCAGAATATTTCTCTCTCATGAGACTTCTTACAAACAATCAATGATTATGTCCACAAATTGCTCTCCATCAGTGGGTGTGGAATGTCTTCTAACTGGTCAATAAAAATGCTGTAACATCCTATAAAGGGTTTTAGTAGTAACACTTATTAAGTGTCCTCCTAAGGACCTGAGCTCTGAATTTCTTTCGTACTACCAGTAAATCTGGTTATAAAATTCCCCCTACTTTCTGACCAGTAGCCGGACAAACTATTAAGTTATTTTTAAGTAAGTATTAAGCCGGGTGATTTGAGTTGGATTCATTCATGGCAGCTTTAAGAGCGGATGCTAAAGAAGACAGTCCCTCAGGCATTGAAACAGAAAGTCTGGCAATCCTCCGACCCCGGAATACCATTGTTTGATCAGAGACTTGTTACTAGATTTACGAGGCCCTGGCCAGCTTTCCTCACAAAATAAACTGTCTAGCCCTAGATCAGAGTCCTCCAAGATAGGATTGGCAATCATTTTAGACATTAAACTTTTCCCGAGTTATGGCCAAAATCGGAGAATAGGCTTCGGTGGCTACAATGAGCTCGGGACTGCATTGAGAATTTAGAACATTGTTGCCAAGCAAAAATAAAGCATCTTTCATGGCGAATTCCCCAGTTACACCTACAGTTAAATACCCAGTGTAATACTGGCTTGTAATAAAAATTCTATGCAGATGAGAAAAAAACACCTTCCCCATAGGCTTCCAGTAACACTGAAGAGTTTAATGAAGTCTCGGAAATTGGAAGTACTTCCTCTTGAAAGACGGAACAATATGCCCCAGCATCCCTAAAAGTGGATACCTCAGTGGGAATTACCTGCATCTATTTCCCTCTCATTCGTTTCAGTGGGAAGCATAGTTATTTTTCCTAAAGGTAATAGTTTAGTTAACTTACCAGTAGCAGGTTAACTTAGCTTAGGGGAAGTAGTTTTTATGTGACCAGACTTACGGCAGCAGTAACAGGTGATGGGTTCGTGATTTTTGTCTATTGGTCAATGCTGAATTTGAGGAAGACGACTTTTTTCAGATCCAGCTTCGCTCTTCAGAATCCACTCAGAGGTCCGACCATGATGATCTCTGGCCATGCCTGGCTGTTGGGAAGAAAAGAAAAGAGACTGCACGTAGAAGGAGCATTTGGCCTCAAATGCGTCCACAAGTCCAGCCGCCTCCATAGCAGTTGCCACTGAATGATCATCGAAAAACACCTGAACCTCTGGTCCAACTGATTCAAGAAGATTGTCCGTAAGGAGAAGTGGCATTAGCCCACTCAAATTAGAGACAAAAAATGGATTTGTACCACTTAGAAAACGATTTAGATTGTCCACAAACAAAGTCCACGTGGGACTGACCCAACTGACCCTTGCTCAGTTTAAATTATCGCTTATATTTGACGGGAATACACTGATATGCACCGAGTACAGTTGCACAACGTCATAATTAGCCAAATCCTCATCATTCAGACCAGCTGTAAATTCCCACATATTCCCCTATAATCAGGGCCGGATTACCGCATAGGCAAACGAGGCATTTGCCAAGGGCCCCGCGCATTTGGGGGCCCCGCGGTCCAAGGGGTTCAGGGGCTCATCCAAGACTGCGCACATGGTGCAAGTGCAAAGGGGTCCCTACCTAAAAAGTTCAAGTGTGTGGAGAGTAAAATTTATTTTTAAAAATTAATCAAAACAAAAATAAATAATGAAATAAAATAAAATAAAAATAAATAAACCTAACCATAGATGGCAACACTCAACACGCCTTTGTTTACATCAGAACAGCTGTGTTTTCCCGCTAATGGGTGAGTATGGGAGATTCCTCTCCAATTTTCTGTAGTAATTACACGTTATCTAGACTTGTACTGTGACAAATTAACTGAAGTGTTGTTGATAGACATTGATGTGTATGGATAAATGTTTGTTTTCGCCTCTAAATGTTAAGGGAGGTACCTGATAGGGTTACTTGACCAGTAAAGACGCATGGACCAGTAAAGACGCATTTTTGGTAAAAATACTATAAAGAAAAACCTAAAAACGCAAACTGACTTCCGTTTGTAGGTTTTAAAAACACTCAATTGATTGATGTTCTACATCACTTCCGTCGCAAATGCTTAGTTTTCAAGTTGCGACGGAAGTGATGTAGAACATCAATTAATTTACTACATATTTCCCCAGAAACACATAAGCCACATCAGAAAATCGTTGGTTGGGTGAAACTGAAAATTGTCCCTGCATTCTTTAATTCTCATGTCCTTATCTATGGTGGTAGGCCATATATCATGCAAAACATAATGATTAGTTTAGTTATGAAAATGGTAATATAAATACCATTGTGCATTGTTCTTGGACTCAGTATGATTTCTGTTTAAGTAAATTGGAGATCAAGGAGGATGAATTAGTAAAATATTCGTAGCCCAAATCACTAACCTAATCTATGGTAAAAGTTCTGTATATGACTCCTTTCTGGTAACGTTTTGAATTTTTAGATGCGCAGCCAGAGGAAAGGGGGCTACAAGGGCCATATCCCCCCAACTGACAGAAAAAAAATTAATAATTAAAAAATTAATAATTGATAATGAAAAATTTGTATTTGCATGATTACAGACAGTGATACATCCTCATTATGGCATCTCGTGAACGTGATGTTGGACGTTCTTATGCGAGTGGGTCACAGAAAAGAAAGAAGAAAATTCAAGAAGAACAGAAAAAGAAAGATGTAGGAAGCTGCAGAAAGATCACAGACATGTTCACGAAAACAGTTTCTGATGTTACCAGTACAGTTGAATCTGCAGATACGTCAGATCATACAGGAAGCCCTCCCTCCATTATTTCTCAGCCAGCATCTACTTCTTTTGTGTCTCCTCTCAATGTATCAACGGACATTTCATCCACAGGATTTGTCTTAAAAGATCCTGCCTCATGGCCAAATGTAATCCTAGATTCTCTACGTAATGCTTTCATTGCAGAAAACTTCAGTCAAACTCTGAACATTGACTTTAGGAAATCAGCAAGGATTTATGATGATGGAAGTCGTCGTTGTTTAAAGTCATCTATGTTTTATAGGAAGCTTGCAAATTCAGAAACTGTGAAAAGATCATGGATGGTATACTCTGAAAGCTCAGGAAAAGTGTACTGTTCAGCATGCAAGCTATTTTCTACCAAAGAAAAGACCTTCACACAGGGGTTCAATGACTTGAAAAATTCCAAGCGTTTCGAGGAACATGAAAACAGCACCACTCACAGGAGCTGCATTTTAGCAAGTGTATTTCGTGCACAGAAAAAAGGCTTATTGGATTCTCATTTGGAAAATCAAACTGAAAAAGAGCGCACTTATAGGAGAAAAGTTCTAGAAAGAGTTGTTGCTGTTGTAAAATTCTTAGCTCTAAGAGGACTTGCTTTCCGTGGAGAAAATGAGGTTTTTAGTTCGGAAAACAATGGCAATTTCCTAGGGATCATAGAACTGTTAGCACAATTCGATCCATTCTTAGCAAATCATGTGTCACGCCTTGGGAATGCAGGAAGAGGCACTGTATCTTACATGCCATCTACTATATGCAATGAATTTATTGAACTGATGACTAAGAAGGTCCTCAATAACATCACAGCAGCTGTGAAAACTGCAAAATACTTTGCAATAAGTGTAGATTCAACACCAGATATTTCACATACAGATCAATTGACATTCATTGTTCGCTTTGTCGACTCCAGTGGTAAGCCTGTAGAGCACTTTATAAAATTCATTCCTCTTTCAGGCCATGATGGAGAAACAATGATGAATGTGTTACTGGATACTCTGCTTGAACGTGATCTCTCTATTATGGATTGCCGTGGCCAGAGCTACGACAATGCAAGTAACATGTCTGGTAAATATAATGGATTGCAAGCCCGTATCAAACAAATCAACCCACTTGCTGAATATGTGCCCTGCTCAGCACATTCTCTTAATCTTGTTGGGTCATGTGCTGCGGAGTGTTGTGTCGCTGCAGTTTAATTTTTTGGACTTTTACAGGCACTCTTTAATTTTTTCTCTACTTCAACGCATCGGTGGAGTATACTCAAGTCAACCATTCATGGAGATGTCATCAAATCATTATCAACAACAGGTGGTCAGCGCAGCATGATGCAACACATGCTTTGAAAGACAGCTTTGCTGAAATACGTTCTGCTTTGATCCAAATAGCAGAGGATGAAGACCAGACAGCAACTACAAGAAGCGAAGCAGCCAGCTTAGCATCAAAATTGGAAGATTTTGAATTGGCCTTACTCTGTGTGCTTTGGGACTGTATACTGGAACGGTTAAATGCCACGAACAAGACACTTCAGAAAATTTAAATTGAAATGGCTACTTGTGCTAACCTCTATGCAGGCTTAGTGGAATTTGTAAGCTCACTTCGCAATGATGAAGCTTTTGAAATGTTTGAAGAGAAAGCTAAACTGCTGGTGAAAGACTACAGTTACCGGGCTGATCATCAGCGGTCAAGGAAGAGGAAACGCAATTTTGAAGAGCCAGACAATGAAATTGTGTTGCTACCAAGGCAGAAATGTAAGACAGCTACATACTTCGTCATTCTGGATTCACTGATTACAGAATTGGTGAAAAGAAAAGAAATCTACCAGAATCTCAATGACAAGTTTGGATTTCTGTTCAAAATTACTACTATGCCAGATGCAGAATTGAGAGAAGCTGCATTAAAGTTGCAACAACACCTTTCAGCAGATGTTCAGGACACATTTGTTGAAGAAATAGTTCATTTTTCTGGGTATATGAATCTGAACAGCAGCGCTGAGTCGCTGGAACAGAAAACTAGCTGCCCTGGGATCCCTAGTTACCTTGATGAATCTTTTGCCTAGCTCCTTAAGGAACTTAGATGCACTCTTTCCCCATGAGCCAAGGGTCTCTGAGCCTATGGGAACAAACATATAATAATGGGCAAGTTCCCCATATTTTCTAGGCTTTTTGGACTCCCAGAAATATGCAAAACAACTACTGTGAAGAATAGTGAAATTCCAAGTGCTTTCGTTACAACACCTCACTATCATATGCCTTCTATTGATGTATTGTTTTTCTATAGTTCCTTGATAATATGAGAATTCACGAAAGCGCTTGGAATTTCACTATTTTTTCAAAGTAGTTGTTTTGCATATTCTGATATCACCTGTTTACAGTGATCATATATGCTAATTGACCAGTTTTACATATTCGGCACGACATATATATATATATATATATATATATATATATATATATATATATATATATATATATATACACACACATTCACACACATTTGCAAATGTTGGTAATTGGAGAATGACAGTACATATTCCGTGCACTTCTGGAGATACTAAAATGTCACCATTATTTCCGCTCTTCTCCTTGAGAAGAAAAACCTTATATTTCTTCCGGCACGCTCGCTCTTCCTCAAAATAAAAAGCAAGTTTTTGGTCACGACCATTGAATTGTTGCTGCTGACTTGATGGCCTTGATACTGAAACTTTTGTTTGCTGTTGACTTGATGGCCTTGATACTGAAACTTTTGTTTGCTGTTGACTTGATGGCCTTGATACTGAAACTTTTGTTTGCTGCTGACTTGATGGCCTTGATACTGAAACTTTTGTTTGCTGCTGACTTGATGGCCTTGATACTGAAACTTTTGTTTGCTGCTGACTTGATGGCCTTGATACTGAAACTTTTGTTTGCTGCTGACTTATGGCCTTGATACTGAAACTTTTGTTTGCTGCTGACTTGATGGCCTTGATACTGAAACTTTTGTTTGCTGCTGACTTGATGGCCTTGATACTGAAACTTTTGTTTGCTGTTGATTTGATGGCCTTGATACTGAAACTTTTGTTTGCTGTTGACTTGATGGCCTTGATACTGAAACTTTTGTTTGCTGTTGACTTGATGGCCTTGATACTGAAGCTTTTGTTTGCTGCTGACTTGATGGCCTTGATACTGAAACTTTTGTTTGCTGCTGACTTGATGGCCTTGATACTGAAACTTTTGTTTGCTGCTGACTTGATGGCCTTGATACTGAAACTTTTGTTTGCTGCTGACTTGATGGCCTTGATACTGAAACTTTTGTTTGCTGCTGACTTGATGGCCTTGATACTGAAACTTTTGTTTGCTGCTGACTTGATGGCCTTGATACTGAAACTTTTGTTTGCTGTTGACTTGATGGCCTTGATACTGAAACTTTTGTTTGCTGTTGACTTGATGGCCTTGATACTGAAACTTTTGTTTGCTGTTGACTTGATGGCCTTGATACTGAAACTTTTGTTTGCTGTTGACTTGATGGCCTTGATACTGAAACTTTTGTTTGCTGTTGACTTGATGGCCTTGATACTGAAAGTTTTGTTTGCTGTTGATTTCTTTCATCTGAAGTTGCAATGCCTGTTGTTAATTGCTCTTATTTTTTGCTAAGTTTCCTGAGGTAATTTTCAAAGTTATTTTTGTAGCAATTTTATTCCAGTCTCCTCGTTTGTTATTCTTATTCATTTTCTTTAATGTTGTTAATCGTAGTCTTTTTTCCATTTTTATAGCACTAGTTTCTTGTCTTTCTGATGCGTTGCCTAGTACATCTAATGTTTTTTTTTTTTTTGGTCAGCAGAAGATCGAGGAATAAAGAACATAAATATGACATAAGGGTAAGAATGCAGAAGCTAGTGACATATACACACACACAAACACAAGCTTATATATTTACATCCATTCCTCCAACCTTCTCTGGAAGTAATTCACCATCTACAAAACTTTCTCCTCTAACTTAGTGTTGAACCCTCCTACATGCCAGCTGACAATCCAAGCTCTCATATACCATCAACTCTATTAAGTCAATTACACCGTCACAATAAATGGCGCCCATCATGAAAAATACCGCCAGTTACAATTAATACCACCCATCACAATTCATTACAATAAATACCATACATCACAATAAATGTTGACCATTATAATGAATACTACCCATCACAATAAATACTATAACAACAGCAAGGAAAACAATAAGATGGCGAACAATAATTTTGAGCAGAATGAAAACAAAACATATGATTATACTTGTTTAAGTTACTGGGAGTCCATGGAATGGGTTAATTATGGTACATTATTTAAAGCGGGCAAAATTGTTGATTTATTAAATATACACAAATCATTCTTTGTCAGTGTCATTTTGTAAATCTAAATTATTGAGAGCGCTTGATCTCTTGAATTATTTTCGTTGAAATATAGGCGAGAATGACACATCATAGTTTACCCTGGAATTTTTGATAGAGACAGATACTGAACATGCACAAGGAAGCTTTTTACGAGAGGGAAAATACTCCCTGATGCTAAGAAAAGAAATAAAAGACTGTGGAGAAAAAAAAAGAGTTTACTCATTAAGTTTAAAGTGTTGCAGGCTATTGAATAGCCTTACAGCCTTATAGTTACTTCATGGACGGAAGCCCTAATAGCCTGACTGACATAACTATCAGTCAGGAAACCTGGTCTGTGACAAAGATGTGAATGTGATAATAACAGAAAGACTAGATGTAATGAGAGCCACAATACCTGTTCCAGCACTTCCAGTCTCTGCTGGAAGACACACTACCTCCAACACCCACCTCACTCATTTACCTGCAATACAAAATCCCACATCTCTACAATCACTTCAGTTCATTCTATTAACATACTTTCCACATCATCTTGCTCCTCTTCCTTTATCATCCCTACAAAAACCATATCTAGTCGTCCCGTATCATCTCCATACAACACACACCTCTATCACCCCCAGCCACCTCATTCCTAGCCCAACTACTCTTCCATACTATTTGACATTCCCGAATCCTCCCCAAATCACCTCCCTCCCCAACCGCTCTCTTCAGTCCCTTCATCTACGTGCACTGCCAGTCACTGTCGAAAATAAAGGGAAGAGGTACATTGTGTATAGGGGAATGGACGGAAGGGGATGTTAAGTGAAAAGCGTGAAAACAACAACAACAACAACAAAAATCTGTTTACAGTGGAAAAGAGGAAAGTTGCAAAATATGGTGAGTTTCTGAGTTAGAGGAAATAGGAGAAAAGTGAGGACAATTAGTGTCTTCTAAGAGTAGAAAGGACAGAAACTTTGTTAAAGGAATAGTTTACATGACATCAAGTACTGGTACACGACTACAAATTTCATAGTCAGGTATGATACATGTTCTTCATTTGTAGAGAGAGATCTTCAAGTGGGGAAAATTATATTTATATATATCACATATTGTTAAGATGAGAAAAATAATAATTAAGAATGAAAAATATATTTCACGGACTCGAATAATTTTTCACTGGTAAGAATTAATATTCAGAGATGAGAGAAATAATATTGCAAGTGAGAGATATAATCCCATTATTGAAAAATAATCCCTAGGAACTCTACTAATTTATGTGTGCTAAAATTTTGGATGTAGGAGTCGGGATTCAGCTCCTGGTCCTTCCATATATTCCCCTCCATGACTTGTGGTGTCTGTCATGCCTAATCCAGCACCTCGTCCAGGTCATTACACTTTTCTGAGCCAAACTGAAGCTGAAGAAAATCTTCCACACATCCCTGTAATTAATTTAACGTCCAATGTTTCGTCGTGTTTCTAATTTCTACCTCTCATGCTGTTTGTTCCTATTAACCACTCGAGGTAAGTGCCTCGCTGGTGAGGGGATCTTCATCAAAGGAAATGGACATATCCACCTTTACCGTGTATAAAATTTGACAGCCTGTGTTTCCCTCAGGTGTTGTTTGGTTAGTAAGGTTCATTTGTACTATTACTATTATAAGGTTCATATGTACTATTACTATTATTTAACCTGTAATTACATACAGATGCTGTAATTACATGCAGGTGTTGTAACTACATGCACGTGCTGTAATTACAGATGCCGTAATTACATGCAGGTGCTGTAATTACAATACAGGTGCTGTAATTGCATGCAGGTGCTGTAATTACATGCAGGTGTTGTAATTACATGCAGGTTCTGTAATTACATGCAGATGTTGTAATTGCATGCAGGTTCTGCAATTACATGTAGATGCTGTAATTACAAGAAGGTACTGTAATTCCAAAACACGCCTAATATATGTGGTATGACAAGTCATGAATGATTCTGTGGTGAGTTTCATGAAAGGTAATCCTAGATTTGAGGAAGGGTTTATTTTGCTGTGTTGAACCTCGTTTTATGCAGTTAACACTTCGCTCACACCTTGGTTTATTCTCTATCAGTGAAGTTAACATCCTCTGTCCCCGGAGTCTAAGCTAAGACTCTCCTAAGCCTCCTCCTTCCACTACTTTCATAATCTTGCATTAGTAGGGGGTTGAATTCCAGTATCCACTTGACTCACCAATCATGCACTGTGTCATACGTCTACGGGAATGTAACTTTATCTCTTTTCCCATGTCGACCACATCTGCTAGAGATACTTCCGGTCGAAACAATGACCACTGGGGCTCCCCACTTAGTTCACAAACTCTCCAATTTTGACACCTGTTCTCAAATAATATAGCATTTTCACCCCTTTCCTTCCTGAGTATGTAATATGCAGTATCTATCAGTGTACCGTTTCTATTGTGCCCTATTGTGTTTTATCTGTTGCCACTGCTACCACTGTTGCCACTGTTACCACTGAAAACAAAAAGTTCCTGCTGTTTCTCGTGATCTCATTGTTTACCTTTGATCCAAAAATATTATTTGTTTATTTTCAGTTTTTTGCCTCATTAAGAAAACTTCAGGTAATTCAGGTAAAGTTGTTTAATACTGAGAAAATAAAAATGATTAATTCATTTCTTAGAAGAAACTAAAAAAATATATAAATATTTATTCATTCACTGGATTGAAAAAAAAGGGAAAACATTGACTCAACATGTTAATTATCTAGAAGGGAACAGTAACATTTCGTGTTGAGATTCTAGAGAGAACATTGACATTATATGTTATGGTTCTAGAGAGAGCACATTGACATCATCTAAGGTACTAGAGAGGCAGCATGAACATCATGTGTTATGGTACTGGAGAAAGTGAACAAGATCATCATGTGTTAACGTTCTAAAGACAGAACATATACATAGTGTGTTACCTAACTAGAAACAGAACCCTCAAAGGTTCTTTCAAACCGATGAGAGGTTCTTGATACAAGGAAGTGTGTTGAGGGAAATGCTGCAAGCTAAGTCAAAGATTAAATAGTGGACTGAAATGGGACTTAGCTTGATAGACAGTTTTCGCTTACACAGCCGTCCCTGTAGGCAATGTCTTGAGAAGCTGTCGTATGCAATTCCTCAAGGGCTGGAATTTAAATTATTATGTGCGAATTTAATTACCCCTAGGGGGTGTTATGTCAGTATTTTCATTACTGAATACTGACTGGATCCATTGATACATACTGGTTTGGACTCAAAAGTCCACAGCTCACTGCCGACTATACGTTGATTTCAAATCCCTTGTTACAAAAAACGCGATTTCTAATAAGCTTAGAGATCTCCAGTGAATACTAGAAAGGACTGCCCTTCTAGCATCCAGCCTGTTACTGGGTTTTCGTAACAAGTAGTCAGTATCCTTGTCCAATTATCCATTAGAATTTAGTAAGAATTATTAGTGCTTCAGGATTACAACTGGTAGGTTACTAACTAGAGAAATTAAAATTTAATAAATTTATTAACAATCAAGATGTCTAGGAGTATATTTTCAAATAAAAATAAATTAATCAATTTAAACAAATTAATAATATTAATCACTTCTCTCGTGTACAGTATTATTGTGCTGATGGCACATGTCACATTTATACGTCTTAAGTACCATCTGGTACATTAACCTTTAATAATACAATATACAAATAAGTTTGTGTGTATGTGTGTAAGTGCTCTAAGTAGTTCGCTATGTCTCACGACTCGACTAGACAAAGTCCTCACATAAACTAACTTCTTGACCACCTGGCAATCAGAACAGCTTGTTTGAACAATAAACGACTGCTAAGCCCAATAACAATATAACAAGCAACTGCAACACAGAATCAGGAACAAGGAGATAATATAACGACACTAAGTAGGGACCATCTGCAGATCCTTCACAAAAGTCACAAAACTCCCATACTACTGAATCTAAGTTCAGCATAAGAAAATCCCCGACTGTGATAATACACAGATACCAGTACAAGTTAGGTCAGAAGCTACAGCTCAGGACCTGAGTTGCTCAGAGTGTCTATGTGACACACAACCTCAGTACAACGTCTAAAATCACTAAGTCTAGACAATGTTCTGTGAACAGTTCTACAGAACCAACAACAAGAAAGTGACAGAGACGATCTTCCAACAAGGGCCAATAAAGGAGAGCTAGGCACGTCTTGTAAGGAATATGTCCAACCACCAAGAGAGTCTAGCCCAGACTCACTCCTCCAGGCGAGGTGTGAACCCCCCCCCTCGATCATGTGATTGCTCTGTGGACAGCTGCTGCCCAGCAACACCGAAAAGCCGGCAGAGTAACGAGCCACGAGCGATAATTACAGTAGTTAGACAACCAAGACTTGAACTATGAGCACAAAATAATATATGAATGTTACATCCTACCTAACAATATAACTAAGTCAAATAATAATATAAAGCAATATATTTATGATTTAGCTATTATCGCAAATATAAGCAATATAAAATTATATGAAAAGGTAATATACATTATATACATTGTGATCCATTCAGTGGTTGCAACACCCCTTGTGACACAAGAACTGCCCAATCCACTGTATGACAAGAGAGTTCGAAACCTACCATGCTCTTGTAGCATGAGCTATGGTGTTATACACTAGTCAACAGGTATTGGTGACTTGATAGAAGCTGAAGTGTCCTTGGATGTCCACGTCTTCCACAGTCTAGGAATATGCACGCTGGTACACTATGTTCCACAAGGTTTGTGTTTCTTAGTAATGTCATTAAAGAAGCTGAACACACTTGTTGGTAATAAGTTTATAGTTATTATGGAGATTGTCTGAGGTACAGCATTGCACTTCCTTTGTTCGTTCTTAAGACACCACAGCACCCTATGCCGCCACTGCCCCTAGCCACAAAAAAAGTGCTGACGTAGCACATTTCCCCTCCTTGCCAAACTTTCACTATGAAGCAATGCAGAATGATTGATTCTTGCTGTCTTAAGCATAGACAACAACGTACATCTTTAACATGGTAATAAAGTGGGTGCAGAATTTTCCTTAATTGTCCTGCTAGGGTAAGAGATTGTCTCTTATTTAAACTACACTACTTGCAACAACTATAAAGAGAATACGGGAATCACTTAAAAGTAGCACTAGAAATAAGGTGAATGAGCTAAGATTATTTGCATGTGCTGGAAGCATAGATTTTATTGCTCTGATAGAGACCTGGTTCAACCTGAAGCACAGAGAAACGTCTTTTGAATTTAGACAGATCCATTAGAGAAGATATAAAAGTGGAAGAGATGAACACTGAATCTGGAGACAGTTTCACCTGGGATGTGATAGACAGGTAACACAGCAAGCCCCTGTGGGATGACATTGCTAAGACATCTTGATAGAACATATTGTGTTAATGGAAGATTATAACTTCTTGAGTTTAGAGACTTGATACAGCTTGTAACAGAACTAACTAGAGGAAATACCCTGCTTGACTTGGTTCTTACTAACAAGAATTCATTCATTAATAACCTTGAGGTTAATGACGAGCTTGGGGAAGGGGTTCACAAATCGCACAGCGTGGCATGCAAAGCGTTTGTTACAATTTATTAAACATACAGTCCATATAGGTATGTCCTCTCGACCAGCTAAACAGCAGTTGAGAGTATAGCAGTTGGGGTCCCACTGCTATGCTGACTGCTTGGTTCATTCAGCCAATCTCGATAAAGTGTTATTTGAGTATCATGCTGACTCACATACGAACAGGTGCACAGGCCACACGATAATAACTGTATTCTTAATATGGGGTAAATGTTCTGGAGAAATTATCTGCTGTATTCTCTCAGTTGTCCTCTGCATTGTGTCTGAGCCTAATTTCGTTGTTGAATTGCAAAGCCTGTCCAAGTTGTTGTGTGCTAGTTCTACAAGCTAATTGGGTATTAAGAGTATTGCAAAGGATAGTGCTTTGCTGTAGTGCTGGCTGGTTATGCCACCGGCGCTTGTTAGGCTTTCGGTGACCGAGTATACTTTGCAAAATTTACCCAGACTATCACTACAGTGCTTCTGGCGAATTGTTCTTTCCATTTGCATAAAATATCAACTCTCTCTTACTACTGCGAACCTTCATGAGTGTTTACACAACAAGCGAAAGTCAGACTCGTACATTATGGAGTTCCGAAATGGCACTTCTGCTACGAGATCTGTTAACTTCCGATTCCTACTTCGATTTCTTACTCGTAATGAGCGAGGGAAGGGGCCAAACTCCGAGACACATGCATAATAACTTTCCACATGTTGAGATAAGTGATGAATCATTGTCTTAGGGTCAGTCAGCTTCGTTAGCGCTTGAGTAAGCCAAACTCGGTCTTGAGCAAACCAGGGAGTAGCGCGCCTTTGCTAAGGAGGAATATGACAAAGAAGACAGAAGACAGTTTCGGCGTACTTGTGATGATAATTTCAGTGTTCAGAAATCGGTGTCTCTGGTACCTCGTTTCTCTGATTCCATGCCTGAGCAGTTTATCGAGTCTTTTGCGAATCAAGCTGGAGCTCTGTGTTACAGCAGCTCTGGTTCATACAACATTGTAGGGAAAAAGCACAGAAGCTCACACCTGCTTTAATAAATTTATTAAAGCCACCTGCTTTAATAAATAGCCAAAAAGCACTTCCCTGACCTGATCTAAACTTTGCATTGAATAAATTTTAAAACCCAGTTTATTAACATTTACCATGTTTATATAGTTGATGTCGACATTCACACTGTTGTTATTACTATTACCAGTTTATGATCATAAGTCATAACTACTACAAATATTATTACAAATTGTCTTACAAATAAAATCCATAAATATCGTAAACCAAATTGTTAGAGATATTGTCAAAGATTGTAATGTTTAATATTCACGTAAATCAAATTCTTCTTATGTCTTTAACTTTAAATTAATCTAAAGGTTGCCAGAAATGGTCTGCATTATCAGGGGTTTTCTAAAAAGGAAGCCAAAGGCATCAACTCTTCCTATGTTAATTATATTATGAAGCTTTGTAAAAATAAAGATGATTATTATTATTTTTATTATCTTGTGATTCTTCATCATCTTATTCTTCTTCTTCTTCTTCTTCTTCTTATTATTATTATTATTATTATTATTAGTAGTAGTAGTAGTAGTAGTAGTAGTGGTAATTAGAAGAGATGGAGAAAGCAACAGGGAGTCAATTAAATTAGATCAAGAGAAGAGGAGGAAGTGTTCAGTTCCTTGGACCAAGAACCCCTCACCAACATTAAGGCAAAATAGTGGAAAAAATGAAAAATATTACCATGCCATTTCTAGATTAATGTAGGTTAGTTGACGGGCCGGGCCGCGGGGGCGCTGATCCCTGAGAGCCTCTCCAGGTGTACTCCAGGTAACACCTTCCATTAATTATACCAACTCTGGCTTAACTACGATACACAAGTGTTAAAATTTAGAAGCCGATCAAAGAAGACTGTCTCCTCAAGGGAGGTTCTTTGACGCTAGTGGGGTCTCTTGATCTAGGGAATTGGATCTGGGCTCCAGTTCCTGAATTAAGCCTGAATGCCTTTCATCCCTACCCGTCTCCCCAGGCGTTGTATAATCCCTACGGGTTTAACATTCTCCAATAATAATAATCCACCTATAAGACCTGGTCACAGACCGGGCGTGGGGAGGGGGGTGTTGACCCCTGGAACTCTCTTCAGGTATTAAATGGAAACAAAAATCTAGGAATGTCCTATGTTGCACGTTGCAGGGCGCCCACGCTTGCAAATAGTCCCACGATACATCATGTAAGTGTTGAATTTTTGGAGCCTCTCTAATAAGGCTCTTCAGTAACAAATTAGAATTTTTCAGAAACCATGAGAATGTTTCGAAAAGTAGGGAACTCTCTCCTCTCTAAGTTTAAAAACTGTATAAAACCGCAGGTTTTTTCTAGTTTACTTTTCAGTCTTATTTTGTTTTTCAAATTCTGTATAATTAAGTGAGAAAAATATTTTGATTTGTCGAAAAAAATTAATTTGACGGAAATTAGCAAAATAATGGCAAACTGGCACCCACACAACCCAAAATTATTATAAAAAATATTTCCTATTAAGATAAACCCATATTTAGGGTTTAAAGTTCATCGGAAGAGACATTCACTAGCTGATTTTTTAACTCTTTCAGTAAAATTTCAGATTTGTTTTTATTTCGACTAATCTTATGGGTTATCATCGTTATTTTAAAATACACCTTCGATAATATTTTAAAGCCAATCAGATGTTGTAGTTTACAGTAACAGAATGAAATAATATATGTATTTGTTCAATAAATTTGGCAAACTGGGACTTATGGCACCGGTGGTGAAAAGTTGAAGCCGATCAGATGAGTCATTCTCCAGGTAAGGTTTGGATTCCAGCATTACTTGCACACAACCGAAATTTAATTGGTACTCTCCTGGCTCTAAGATGTATCAGCCATTAAATAATGTAACTGTTCAGATTAGGTAATATCATAGATATTTAGTTAAACGGGTATAAAAATTTAACATTATTGTTAATTTAAAATGATGAAATCTGCACCTACACATCTGAATGACACTGTGCTCCATCATCGAAAATTTTTGACACTTTTTCAGTGTTGGAAGCTCCGCCACTGAAAGTTTTAGAAGTTATCTGATTCATTTCTTCATGTTGGGCTCTGTTTTAACAACTTTGATCATTAGTCACCTGAACATACTAATAGTTTCAAGTGTTGTGAGGTTTTGAGTCGGAAGCCTGGTAGCACACGGCATTTATTGGTAGTATGGTGATGTCTGCAGGAGTGCCCTATCGGGTCCCTTCACCTTGGTTCCTACAAACTCCAGCAAGTCGGGGTATGGAACAGGTCAATATCTCTGACCCTGACATTCCTAAGCCATGACACTTTACCGACTGTATCACTGACACAAGAATGTGGTCCTAATTATTGTACGCAAGTGTTTAAATTCTGAAGCCAGTCTGGAAAGGGTCGTTCGGGGAAACGTATCTGTTGGGGTATCTCCAAAGATATTTTGTTTTAGCATTTTGCCTGGACGGAGAAAACAATTGGATTACATTCATGCAGCAGGTGAACATGGCACTATGTAGTCTGATATACACTTAATGCACCATATATTACCATAAATAGTGGATGCGAAATAGATATCTATTCAACAGTGCCTCTCTCAGTACACAGGTATCACAAAAACTAAAATATCGTTACCAAGACAAATGGATAATATTATAATCACCATAAGCTAATTACACGAAACACGCATACTGTTTTAGTAAAAAGTTATTTACTATTATACAACGAGCTTAAGCTGATCGTAAATGTCTGCAGTATTAATTCCCAGCTCTCATAATCTGATGCTTACCAAGTTTATGTTACTGAACTCGCTTTCATTCTCCATCGTAATATTTGCATTATTGTTTCTCTTGTTGCTTCATCAGCGTGCCATTTACACCATTTACTGCCACCATTATTCCTCTTGCATTTCTACCTTATCATTCCTAATGCAACCCAATAGTTAGTAATGGTGTACAGGTCCACTGCTTTCTAACTCACTTTTCACGTGCAACTCAATATCTACTTTAATAATTTGAATATTCTTTGTAATTTGTTGTTAATTTATGTATAATTATAGTGTGCATTTCCTTGTGTTTCTTCTGCAGCCACTTCATCAGTTCTCTCATTTCCTGTTACATGACATTCGTGTCCTCAGAAACAAGTTAACTATTCGTAATTTTCTAACACGTTTACTAAAATTCTTATGTCCTCTGCAAATTCGGAAGCTCTAGCAATAAATATACCCTCTTAACATATGCATTGTGAGACTTTAGTGAAAGGTAGGGGAGAGAGAAAGAGAGAGAGAGAGAGAAAGAGAGAGAGAGAGAGAGAGAGAGAGAGAGATAGTGAGCCGTGCGTGACCATCAGCTGATTAGGTAAACACACCAGGTGTCAACAGTGGACAGGTGAAATTTCACCTCGACCAATATCCCACCTCGACCCTGTTTTTAAAAACTTCTATATCACAATTTCCAGGTCCAAGCCTCTGTTCCCAGTTCTCCACTGATGTTCACTGAGATATACCACTGTTCACAGGAAAACACTAATGTTCACTGAACCATGCTACTTTTCACTGGACTATGCCACCGTTCACTGGACCACGCTTCTGTTCACTGAACCATACTACTATTCACTGAACCACACCACTGTTCACTGAACCACGCCACTGTTCACTGAACCACACCACTGTTCACTGGACCACGCCACTGTTCACTGGACCACGCTACTGTTCACTGAACTACACCATTGTTCACTGAACCACACCACTGTTCACTGGACCACGTCACTGTTCACTGGACCACGTCACTGTTCACTGAACTACACCACTGTTCACTGAACTACGCCATTGTTCACTGAGCCACGTCACTGTTCACTGAAGTACACCACTGCTCGCTGAACCACGCCACTGTTCACTGAGCCACGTCACTGTTCACTGAACTACACCACTGTTCACTGAACCACTCCACTGTTCACTGAGCCACGTCACTGTTCACTGGACCACACCACTGTTCACTGAACCACACCACTGTTCACTGAGCCACGTCACTGTCCATTGAACTACACCACTGTTCACTGAGCCACAGCACTGTTAACTGAGCCACGTCACTGTTCACTGAACCACACCACTGTTCACTGACCCACGTCACTGTTCGCTGAGCCACGTCACTCTTCACCGAACTACACCACTGTTCACTGAATCACACCAGTGTTCACTGAACCACCTCACTGTTCACTGAGCCACGTCACTGTTCACAGAGTCACATGTCTAACTACTAACTACTGGAGCTGCAGTCTTGTTGCAGAGTACACAAAATTTACCCAGACAAGTCTCCCAGACACGAGCACTCAGTTCCCAGGGCCCCACCACTGCCACCAGTGCTTGACACCCCACCACTGCCACCAGTGCTTGACACCCCACCACTGCCACCAGTGCTTGACACCCCACCACTGCCACCAGTGCTTGACACCCCACCACTGCCACCAGTGCTTGACATGTATATCTCTACATCCCTCCAATTTATTACGACTCCATCTTTCTGTAACCATCCTCCTCCAGAATGTTTCTGCATTGACGTTGTTTTTGGCTGCCTCTTCCTATCAGTCTTATATATACCAAAACTTCTCTCCCTCAATTACTCTTGACTACTGACACCCAAGAAACATATCCTTTAATTTAGTTTTATATTTCTCTGTGCAGACATAAGTATTTTTTAATCAGTTATGTTTATATTACCAGTGTATTCCGTAGTTACTACCATAGTTCCGTCATTGTCTTTTATTTGTGTTTCTGTCATAATTGTCTTCTTTTTCACCTATAAACTTGTCTTACTTTCTAATACCATTCTCAAAAGCTTTTGTAAAACGTTTTATGAGATATTATTAACAAGCTGCGCCTGTTCTCTGTAACTTATTCCCATGATTTGATCATGTTACAGTGGCCCGTGGCCTGGTGGTAAACGCTCTCGCTTCACACGGTGAGGGTCCGGGTTCGATTCCCGGGGAAGGGGTGGAAATATCGGATGCGTTTCCTTATGTTGTTTCCCTTGGTAAACTAACGTAATTATCGTCTTTATTCTGCTTTATTCTCTTCATAATTATTTATTGCTTTCTCTTTCATAAAACCATCAACATCTACAACTACAGAAACAAAGACAATCAACAATTACATGAAAAAAATTCTGGAGAGTAAGAAAATGAACAATGGAAAACAAAAATAAAACATTCTTGAGCCAAAAAAAAAGAAACCCCAAAATCTGAAGCAAAATAAACAACGGAAAAACAGAACAAAAAAAGAAAAGAACATTAACACGAGGAACAGAAGGAGCACAACAACAACAGAATAAACAATAGCACAAAAGATGCAGATAACAAAAAAACATTAGAAAAAACTACATGAGCAGCTCCTTCACTCTCACCACCAACAAAAAAAAAACAATAACATCATCAACATCAATAAAACAACACGACAAAAATCACCACGACAGCAACAACTACATGAAAAACAACAACAACAACAACAACAACAACAACAACAACAACAACAACAACAGGAGCATGAAAACACAACCAACACCATCTGAAAATAATTTTAACAATAAGTAACAGGAACAGCAGGAATAACAACAACAGTGACAAAAACAGCAACAGAAAGAACAACAACAGCAAGAACAACAACAAAAGAAAATAGCAAAAACAGCAACAGACAAAACAACAGCTACAACACTATAGCAATATATGATAATTCAAGTTTATTCTCTATAAGGGTTACAATGTGGGGTTTACAGGTTTTGAATATTGTGTGGTTTACATGTTATAAAATACTAATTACAGAGGGGGCCACTAGGACACCTAGCATGGCTAGGCATTTCGGGCAGACATAGATTAATTCTTAACATTAAATCCTTACAGATTATGGTATTAAGGCTAAGTGACTACATCATAATTTGTGAGTTTAGCAATGTGAATGCTTTTGTTTTAGGACAATACAAAGTGTTTATATTGGAGTAGCATAGGCAAACTTATAACTAGTTAGGATTTATTATTTTAAGATTAAGATTAGTATTTCTGGATTTATATTCAGTGGGTGAGTGAGTGTAATTGTGAACCACCAGGTGGACAGATAATCTATTTTTTAGGGAGAGGGGGATAAATTTGTCTATTTTTGATTTTTTATTTATTTATTTTTGTATATATTAATACGACGATTTTTTTTTTTTTTGCGGAGATTTTGTTGGGTAAAAGTTATGGAAAAGAGGAACTACATCGACACCATGCCCAGCCCTTCTAGGGTAGGGTAGGTGCCTGAGCCCGAGCCTTTAGCTCATAAGACTGTCATTCCCATTTGCCCCCTTGGGGCGGGGATGGCAGACCAGAGAGGCCTAGCTTGTGGCTAGGCCTGGGGACAGTTGGTCCCAAAGATGAGGAGGTACTTGTGCCTCCTCCCATGGGAGACTTAGGTCTCAGACACTCCCTAAAGAGGGAGCCAAGGCCGGGCCACCACTTGGAAAAGGCCCGGGCCGGGAGAATACCGGCTAATCTTTAATAATAATAAGAGGAACTAAAAAGGAGGAGGTAGGGAAGCAGAAGAGAGAGAAATGAAAAGGGGAAGATGGACAGAAGGAAGAGGGAGAAGAGATGAAACAAAGAAAAAGAGGGTAGGTAAGGAAGAGGAAGGAGAGTAAGGAAAGGGGAAGAAGGAAATGAGGTGGAAGGAAGAAAGATGTTACAAAAGAAAATTGAAAAGGACGGGAAGGAAGACAGGAAGACTGAAGGATGAAGAAAAGTGTAAGTATGGAAAAGAAAGATGGTGGACCAATGAGGAGGAATAGTGAGGAGTGATGGAATGGGAGAAAGGAAGACAGGTGTGGAGAAAGGAAGAGGGAGCGAAAAGCATCGAAGATGATTGACGAGGAGAGAAGAAAGAGGGAGGAAAGAAGAGAGAAAATGGAAGGAATGAAGTGGAGGCAGGGAAGAACTGGAAGATGAAGAAGACAAAGGAATGAAGTGGAGGCAGCGGAGAACTGGAAGATGAAGGAGAGAAAGGAATGAAGTGGAGGCAGCGGAGAACTGGAAGATGAAGGAGAGAAAGGAATGAAGTGTAGGCAGGTGAGAACTGGAAGATGAAGGAGAGGAAGGAATGAAGTGTAGGCAGCGGAGAACTGGAAGATGAAGGAGAGGAAGGAATGAAGTGGAGGCAGCGGAGAACTGGAAGATGAAGGAGAGGAAGGAATGAAGTGTAGGCAGCGGAGAACTGGAAGATGAAGGAGAGAAAGGAATGAAGTGTAGGCAGGGGAGAACTGAAAGATGAAGGAGAGGAAGGAATGAAGTGTAGGCAGCGGAGAACTGGAAGATGAAGAAGAGAAAGGAATGAAGTGTAGGCAGGGGAGAACTGGAAGATGAAGGAGAGGAAGGAATGAAGTGTAGGCAGCGGAGAACTGGAAGATGAAGGAGAGGAAGGAATGAAGTGGAGGCAGCGGAGAACTGGAAGATGAAGGAGAGAAAGGAATGAAGTGTAGGCAGCGGAGAACGGGAAGATGAAGGAGAGGAAGGAATGAAGTGTAGGCAGCGGAGAACTGGAAGATGAAGGAGAGGAAGGAATGAAGTGTAGGCAGCGGAGAACTGGAAGATGAAGGAGAGAAAGGAATGAAGTGGAGGCAGCGGAGAACGGGAAGATGAAGGAGAGGAAGGAATGAAGTGTAGGCAGCGGAGAACGGGAAGATGAAGGAGAGGAAGGAATGAAGTGTAGGCAGCGGAGAACGGGAAGATGAAGGAGAGGAAGGAATGAAGTGGAGGCAGCGGAGAACGGGAAGATGAAGGAGAGGAAGGAATGAAGTGGAGGCAGCGGAGAACGGGAAGATGAAGGAGAGGAAGGAATGAAGTGGAGGCAGCGGAGAACTGGAAGATGAAGGAGAGGAAGGAATGAAGTGTAGGCAGCGGAGAACGGGAAGATGAAGGAGAGGAAGGAATGAAGTGGAGGCAGCGGAGAACTGGAAGATGAAGGAGAGGAAGGAATGAAGTGGAGGCAGCGGAGAACTGGAAGATGAAGGAGAGGAAGGAATGAAGTGTAGGCAGCGGAGAACGGGAAGATGAAGGAGAGGAAGGAATGAAGTGGAGGCAGCGGAGAACGGGAAGATGAAGGAGAGGAAGGAATGAAGTGTAGGCAGCGGAGAACGGGAAGATGAAGGAGAGGAAGGAATGAAGTGTAGGCAGCGGAGAACGGGAAGATGAAGGAGAGGAAGGAATGAAGTGGAGGCAGCGGAGAACGGGAAGATGAAGGAGAGGAAGGAATGAAGTGTAGGCAGCGGAGAACGGGAAGATGAAGGAGAGGAAGGAATGAAGTGTAGGCAGGGGAGAACGGGAAGATGAAGGAGAGGAAGGAATGAAGTGGAGGCAGCGGAGAACTGGAAGATGAAGGAGAGGAAGGAATGAAGTGGAGGCAGCGGAGAACGGGAAGATGAAGGAGAGGAAGGAATGAAGTGGAGGCAGCGGAGAACGGGAAGATGAAGGAGAGGAAGGAATGAAGTGGAGGCAGCGGAGAACGGGAAGATGAAGGAGAGGAAGGAATGAAGTTTAGGCAGCGGAGAACGGGAAGATGAAGGAGAGGAAGGAATGAAGTGTAGGCAGCGGAGAACGGGAAGATGAAGGAGAGGAAGGAATGAAGTGGAGGCAGCGGAGAACGGGAAGATGAAGGAGAGGAAGGAATGAAGTGTAGGCAGCGGAGAACTGGAAGATGAAGGAGAGGAAGGAATGAAGTGTAGGCAGCGGAGAACGGGAAGATGAAGGAGAGGAAGGAATGAAGTGTAGGCAGCGGAGAACTGGAAGATGAAGGAGAGGAAGGAATGAAGTGTAGGCAGGGGAGAACTGGAAGATGAAGGAGAGGAAGGAATGAAGTGTAGGCAGCGGAGAACTGGAAGATGAAGGAGAGGAAGGAATGAAGTGGAGGCAGCGGAGAACTGGAAGATGAAGGAGAGGAAGGAATGAAGTGGAGGCAGCGGAGAACTGGAAGATGAAGGAGAGGAAGGAATGAAGTGGAGGCAGCGGAGAACTGAAAGATGAAGGAGAGGAAGGAATGAAGTGTAGGCAGCGGAGAACGGGAAGATGAAGGAGAGGAAGGAATGAAGTGGAGGCAGCGGAGAACTGGAAGATGAAGGAGAGGAAGGAATGAAGTGTAGGCAGCGGAGAACTGGAAGATGAAGGAGAGAAAGGAATGAAGTGGAGGCAGCGGAGAACGGGAAGATGAAGGAGAGGAAGGAATGAAGTGGAGGCAGCGGAGAACTGGAAGATGAAGGAGAGGAAGGAATGAAGTGGAGGCAGCGGAGAACGGGAAGATGAAGGAGAGGAAGGAATGAAGTGTAGGCAGCGGAGAACTGGAAGATGAAGGAGAGGAAGGAATGAAGTGGAGGCAGCGGAGAACGGGAAGATGAAGGAGAGGAAGGAATGAAGTGGAGGCAGCGGAGAACGGGAAGATGAAGGAGAGGAAGGAATGAAGTGTAGGCAGCGGAGAACGGGAAGATGAAGGAGAGGAAGGAATGAAGTGGAGGCAGCGGAGAACGGGAAGATGAAGGAGAGGAAGGAATGAAGTGTAGGCAGCGGAGAACGGGAAGATGAAGGAGAGGAAGGAATGAAGTGGAGGCAGCGGAGAACTGGAAGATGAAGGAGAGGAAGGAATGAAGTGGAGGCAGCGGAGAACGGGAAGATGAAGGAGAGGAAGGAATGAAGTGTAGGCAGCGGAGAACGGGAAGATGAAGGAGAGGAAGGAATGAAGTGTAGGCAGCGGAGAACGGAAGATGAAGGAGAGGAAGGAATGAAGTGGAGGCAGCGGAGAACGGGAAGATGAAGGAGAGGAAGGAATGAAGTGGAGGCAGCGGAGAACGGGAAGATGAAGGAGAGGAAGGAATGAAGTGGAGGCAGCGGAGAACGGGAAGATGAAGGAGAGGAAGGAATGAAGTGGAGGCAGCGGAGAACGGGAAGATGAAGGAGAGGAAGGAATGAAGTGTAGGCAGCGGAGAACGGGAAGATGAAGGAGAGGAAGGAATGAAGTGTAGGCAGCGGAGAACGGGAAGATGAAGGAGAGGAAGGAATGAAGTGGAGGCAGCGGAGAACGGGAAGATGAAGGAGAGGAAGGAATGAAGTGGAGGCAGCGGAGAACGGGAAGATGAAGGAGAGGAAGGAATGAAGTGTAGGCAGCGGAGAACGGGAAGATGAAGGAGAGGAAGGAATGAAGTGGAGGCAGCGGAGAACGGGAAGATGAAGGAGAGGAAGGAATGAAGTGTAGGCAGCGGAGAACGGGAAGATGAAGGAGAGGAAGGAATGAAGTGTAGGCAGCGGAGAACGGGAAGATGAAGGAGAGGAAGGAATGAAGTGGAGGCAGCGGAGAACTGGAAGATGAAGGAGAGGAAGGAATGAAGTGTAGGCAGCGGAGAACGGGAAGATGAAGGAGAGGAAGGAATGAAGTGTAGGCAGCGGAGAACTGGAAGATGAAGGAGAGGAAGGAATGAAGTGTAGGCAGCGGAGAACTGGAAGATGAAGGAGAGGAAGGAATGAAGTGTAGGCAGCGGAGAACGGGAAGATGAAGGAGAGGAAGGAATGAAGTGTAGGCAGCGGAGAACGGGAAGATGAAGGAGAGGAAGGAATGAAGTGTAGGCAGCGGAGAACGGGAAGATGAAGGAGAGGAAGGAATGAAGTGTAGGCAGCGGAGAACGGGAAGATGAAGGAGAGGAAGGAATGAAGTGTAGGCAGCGGAGAACGGGAAGATGAAGGAGAGGAAGGAATGAAGTGTAGGCAGCGGAGAACGGGAAGATGAAGGAGAGGAAGGAATGAAGTGTAGGCAGCGGAGAACTGGAAGATGAAGGAGAGGAAGGAATGAAGTGTAGGCAGCGGAGAACTGGAAGATGAAGGAGAGGAAGGAATGAAGTGTAGGCAGCGGAGAACGGGAAGATGAAGGAGAGGAAGGAATGAAGTGTAGGCAGCGGAGAACGGGAAGATGAAGGAGAGGAAGGAATGAAGTGTAGGCAGCGGAGAACGGGAAGATGAAGGAGAGGAAGGAATGAAGTGGAGGCAGCGGAGAACGGGAAGATGAAGGAGAGGAAGGAATGAAGTGGAGGCAGCGGAGAACTGGAAGATGAAGGAGAGGAAGGAATGAAGTGTAGGCAGCGGAGAACTGGAAGATGAAGGAGAGGAAGGAATGAAGTGTAGGCAGCGGAGAACGGGAAGATGAAGGAGAGGAAGGAATGAAGTGGAGGCAGCGGAGAACTGGAAGATGAAGGAGAGGAAGGAATGAAGTGTAGGCAGCGGAGAACTGGAAGATGAAGGAGAGGAAGGAATGAAGTGTAGGCAGCGGAGAACGGGAAGATGAAGGAGAGGAAGGAATGAAGTGGAGGCAGCGGAGAACTGGAAGATGAAGGAGAGGAAGGAATGAAGTGTAGGCAGCGGAGAACGGGAAGATGAAGGAGAGGAAGGAATGAAGTGTAGGCAGCGGAGAACGGGAAGATGAAGTAGAGGACGGAATGAAGATGAGGCAGCGGAGCACGGGAAGATGAAGGAGAGGAAGGAATGAAGTGGAGGCAGCGGAGAACGGGAAGATGAAGGAGAGGAAGGAATGAAGTGTAGGCAGCGGAGAACGGGAAGATGAAGGAGAGGAAGGAATGAAGTGGAGGCAGCGGAGAACGGGAAGATGAAGGAGAGGAAGGAATGAAGTGTAGGCAGCGGAGAACGGGAAGATGAAGGAGAGGAAGGAATGAAGTGGAGGCAGCGGAGAACGGGAAGATGAAGGAGAGGAAGGAATGAAGTGGAGGCAGCGGAGAACGGGAAGATGAAGGAGAGGAAGGAATGAAGTGGAGGCAGCGGAGAACGGGAAGATGAAGGAGAGGAAGGAATGAAGTGGAGGCAGCGGAGAACGGGAAGATGAAGGAGAGGAAGGAATGAAGTGTAGGCAGCGGAGAACGGGAAGATGAAGGAGAGGAAGGAATGAAGTGTAGGCAGCGGAGAACGGGAAGATGAAGGAGAGGAAGGAATGAAGTGTAGGCAGCGGAGAACTGGAAGATGAAGGAGAGGAAGGAATGAAGTGTAGGCAGCGGAGAACTGGAAGATGAAGGAGAGGAAGGAATGAAGTGGAGGCAGCGGAGAACTGGAAGATGAAGGAGAGGAAGGAATGAAGTGGAGGCAGCGGAGAACTGGAAGATGAAGGAGAGGAAGGAATGAAGTGGAGGCAGCGGAGAACTGGAAGATGAAGGAGAGGAAGGAATGAAGTGGAGGCAGCGGAGAACTGGAAGATGAAGGAGAGGAAGGAATGAAGTGTAGGCAGCGGAGAACGGGAAGATGAAGGAGAGGAAGGAATGAAGTGGAGGCAGCGGAGAACTGGAAGATGAAGGAGAGGAAGGAATGAAGTGTAGGCAGCGGAGAACTGGAAGATGAAGGAGAGGAAGGAATGAAGTGGAGGCAGCGGAGAACGGGAAGATGAAGGAGAGGAAGGAATGAAGTGGAGGCAGCGGAGAACTGGAAGATGAAGGAGAGGAAGGAATGAAGTGGAGGCAGCGGAGAACGGGAAGATGAAGGAGAGGAAGGAATGAAGTGTAGGCAGCGGAGAACTGGAAGATGAAGGAGAGGAAGGAATGAAGTGGAGGCAGCGGAGAACGGGAAGATGAAGGAGAGGAAGGAATGAAGTGGAGGCAGCGGAGAACTGGAAGATGAAGGAGAGGAAGGAATGAAGTGTAGGCAGCGGAGAACGGGAAGATGAAGGAGAGGAAGGAATGAAGTGGAGGCAGCGGAGAACGGGAAGATGAAGGAGAGGAAGGAATGAAGTGTAGGCAGCGGAGAACGGGAAGATGAAGGAGAGGAAGGAATGAAGTGGAGGCAGCGGAGAACTGGAAGATGAAGGAGAGGAAGGAATGAAGTGGAGGCAGCGGAGAACGGGAAGATGAAGGAGAGGAAGGAATGAAGTGGAGGCAGCGGAGAACGGGAAGATGAAGGAGAGGAAGGAATGAAGTGTAGGCAGCGGAGAACGGGAAGATGAAGGAGAGGAAGGAATGAAGTGGAGGCAGCGGAGAACGGAAGATGAAGGAGAGGAAGGAATGAAGTGTAGGCAGCGGAGAACGGGAAGATGAAGGAGAGGAAGGAATGAAGTGTAGGCAGCGGAGAACGGGAAGATGAAGGAGAGGAAGGAATGAAGTGTAGGCAGCGGAGAACGGGAAGATGAAGGAGAGGAAGGAATGAAGTGTAGGCAGCGGAGAACGGGAAGATGAAGGAGAGGAAGGAATGAAGTGGAGGCAGCGGAGAACGGGAAGATGAAGGAGAGGAAGGAATGAAGTGGAGGCAGCGGAGAACGGGAAGATGAAGGAGAGGAAGGAATGAAGTGGAGGCAGCGGAGAACGGGAAGATGAAGGAGAGGAAGGAATGAAGTGTAGGCAGCGGAGAACGGGAAGATGAAGGAGAGGAAGGAATGAAGTGGAGGCAGCGGAGAACGGGAAGATGAAGGAGAGGAAGGAATGAAGTGTAGGCAGCGGAGAACGGGAAGATGAAGGAGAGGAAGGAATGAAGTGTAGGCAGCGGAGAACGGGAAGATGAAGGAGAGGAAGGAATGAAGTGGAGGCAGCGGAGAACGGGAAGATGAAGGAGAGGAAGGAATGAAGTGTAGGCAGCGGAGAACTGGAAGATGAAGGAGAGGAAGGAATGAAGTGTAGGCAGCGGAGAACGGGAAGATGAAGGAGAGGAAGGAATGAAGTGGAGGCAGCGGAGAACTGGAAGATGAAGGAGAGGAAGGAATGAAGTGTAGGCAGCGGAGAACTGGAAGATGAAGGAGAGGAAGGAATGAAGTGTAGGCAGCGGAGAACTGGAAGATGAAGGAGAGGAAGGAATGAAGTGTAGGCAGCGGAGAACGGGAAGATGAAGGAGAGGAAGGAATGAAGTGGAGGCAGCGGAGAACGGGAAGATGAAGGAGAGGAAGGAATGAAGTGTAGGCAGCGGAGAACGGGAAGATGAAGGAGAGGAAGGAATGAAGTGGAGGCAGCGGAGAACTGGAAGATGAAGGAGAGGAAGGAATGAAGTGTAGGCAGCGGAGAACGGGAAGATGAAGGAGAGGAAGGAATGAAGTGTAGGCAGCGGAGAACTGGAAGATGAAGGAGAGGAAGGAATGAAGTGTAGGCAGCGGAGAACTGGAAGATGAAGGAGAGGAAGGAATGAAGTGGAGGCAGCGGAGAACTGGAAGATGAAGGAGAGGAAGGAATGAAGTGTAGGCAGCGGAGAACGGGAAGATGAAGGAGAGGAAGGAATGAAGTGGAGGCAGCGGAGAACTGGAAGATGAAGGAGAGGAAGGAATGAAGTGTAGGCAGCGGAGAACGGGAAGATGAAGGAGAGGAAGGAATGAAGTGTAGGCAGCGGAGAACTGGAAGATGAAGGAGAGGAAGGAATGAAGTGTAGGCAGGGGAGAACAGCGGAGAACGGGAAGATGAAGGAGAGGAAGGAATGAAGTGGAGGCAGCGGAGAACGGGAAGATGAAGGAGAGGAAGGAATGAAGTGGAGGCAGCGGAGAACGGGAAGATGAAGGAGAGGAAGGAATGAAGTGGAGGCAGCGGAGAACTGGAAGATGAAGGAGAGGAAGGAATGAAGTGGAGGCAGCGGAGAACGGGAAGATGAAGGAGAGGAAGGAATGAAGTGGAGGCAGCGGAGAACGGGAAGATGAAGGAGAGGAAGGAATGAAGTGGAGGCAGCGGAGAACGGGAAGATGAAGGAGAGGAAGGAATGAAGTGGAGGCAGCGGAGAACGGGAAGATGAAGGAGAGGAAGGAATGAAGTGGAGGCAGCGGAGAACGGGAAGATGAAGGAGAGGAAGGAATGAAGTGTAGGCAGCGGAGAACGGGAAGATGAAGGAGAGGAAGGAATGAAGTGGAGGCAGCGGAGAACGGGAAGATGAAGGAGAGGAAGGAATGAAGTGTAGGCAGCGGAGAACGGGAAGATGAAGGAGAGGAAGGAATGAAGTGTAGGCAGCGGAGAACGGGAAGATGAAGGAGAGGAAGGAATGAAGTGTAGGCAGCGGAGAACGGGAAGATGAAGGAGAGGAAGGAATGAAGTGGAGGCAGCGGAGAACGGGAAGATGAAGGAGAGGAAGGAATGAAGTGTAGGCAGCGGAGAACTGGAAGATGAAGGAGAGGAAGGAATGAAGTGTAGGCAGCGGAGAACGGGAAGATGAAGGAGAGGAAGGAATGAAGTGGAGGCAGCGGAGAACTGGAAGATGAAGGAGAGGAAGGAATGAAGTGTAGGCAGCGGAGAACTGGAAGATGAAGGAGAGGAAGGAATGAAGTGTAGGCAGCGGAGAACTGGAAGATGAAGGAGAGGAAGGAATGAAGTGTAGGCAGCGGAGAACGGGAAGATGAAGGAGAGGAAGGAATGAAGTGGAGGCAGCGGAGAACTGGAAGATGAAGGAGAGGAAGGAATGAAGTGTAGGCAGCGGAGAACTGGAAGATGAAGGAGAGGAAGGAATGAAGTGGAGGCAGCGGAGAACTGGAAGATGAAGGAGAGGAAGGAATGAAGTGTAGGCAGCGGAGAACGGGAAGATGAAGGAGAGGAAGGAATGAAGTGGAGGCAGCGGAGAACTGGAAGATGAAGGAGAGGAAGGAATGAAGTGTAGGCAGCGGAGAACGGGAAGATGAAGGAGAGGAAGGAATGAAGTGGAGGCAGCGGAGAACGGGAAGATGAAGGAGAGGAAGGAATGAAGTGTAGGCAGCGGAGAACGGGAAGATGAAGGAGAGGAAGGAATGAAGTGGAGGCAGCGGAGAACGGGAAGATGAAGGAGAGGAAGGAATGAAGTGGAGGCAGCGGAGAACTGGAAGATGAAGGAGAGGAAGGAATGAAGTGGAGGCAGCGGAGAACGGGAAGATGAAGGAGAGGAAGGAATGAAGTGGAGGCAGCGGAGAACGGGAAGATGAAGGAGAGGAAGGAATGAAGTGGAGGCAGCGGAGAACGGGAAGATGAAGGAGAGGAAGGAATGAAGTGGAGGCAGCGGAGAACGGGAAGATGAAGGAGAGGAAGGAATGAAGTGTAGGCAGCGGAGAACGGGAAGATGAAGGAGAGGAAGGAATGAAGTGGAGGCAGCGGAGAACTGGAAGATGAAGGAGAGGAAGGAATGAAGTGTAGGCAGCGGAGAACGGGAAGATGAAGGAGAGGAAGGAATGAAGTGTAGGCAGCGGAGAACGGGAAGATGAAGGAGAGGAAGGAATGAAGTGTAGGCAGCGGAGAACGGGAAGATGAAGGAGAGGAAGGAATGAAGTGGAGGCAGCGGAGAACGGGAAGATGAAGGAGAGGAAGGAATGAAGTGTAGGCAGCGGAGAACTGGAAGATGAAGGAGAGGAAGGAATGAAGTGGAGGCAGCGGAGAACGGGAAGATGAAGGAGAGGAAGGAATGAAGTGGAGGCAGCGGAGAACTGGAAGATGAAGGAGAGGAAGGAATGAAGTGGAGGCAGCGGAGAACTGGAAGATGAAGGAGAGGAAGGAATGAAGTGTAGGCAGCGGAGAACGGGAAGATGAAGGAGAGGAAGGAATGAAGTGGAGGCAGCGGAGAACTGGAAGATGAAGGAGAGGAAGGAATGAAGTGTAGGCAGCGGAGAACTGGAAGATGAAGGAGAGGAAGGAATGAAGTGTAGGCAGCGGAGAACGGGAAGATGAAGGAGAGGAAGGAATGAAGTGGAGGCAGCGGAGAACTGGAAGATGAAGGAGAGGAAGGAATGAAGTGGAGGCAGCGGAGAACGGGAAGATGAAGGAGAGGAAGGAATGAAGTGTAGGCAGCGGAGAACTGGAAGATGAAGGAGAGGAAGGAATGAAGTGTAGGCAGCGGAGAACGGGAAGATGAAGGAGAGGAAGGAATGAAGTGGAGGCAGCGGAGAACGGGAAGATGAAGGAGAGGAAGGAATGAAGTGTAGGCAGCGGAGAACGGGAAGATGAAGGAGAGGAAGGAATGAAGTGGAGGCAGCGGAGAACGGGAAGATGAAGGAGAGGAAGGAATGAAGTGTAGGCAGCGGAGAACGGGAAGATGAAGGAGAGGAAGGAATGAAGTGGAGGCAGCGGAGAACGGGAAGATGAAGGAGAGGAAGGAATGAAGTGGAGGCAGCGGAGAACGGGAAGATGAAGGAGAGGAAGGAATGAAGTGGAGGCAGCGGAGAACGGGAAGATGAAGGAGAGGAAGGAATGAAGTGTAGGCAGCGGAGAACGGGAAGATGAAGGAGAGGAAGGAATGAAGTGTAGGCAGCGGAGAACGGGAAGATGAAGGAGAGGAAGGAATGAAGTGGAGGCAGCGGAGAACGGGAAGATGAAGGAGAGGAAGGAATGAAGTGTAGGCAGCGGAGAACTGGAAGATGAAGGAGAGGAAGGAATGAAGTGTAGGCAGCGGAGAACGGGAAGATGAAGGAGAGGAAGGAATGAAGTGGAGGCAGCGGAGAACTGGAAGATGAAGGAGAGGAAGGAATGAAGTGTAGGCAGCGGAGAACTGGAAGATGAAGGAGAGGAAGGAATGAAGTGTAGGCAGCGGAGAACTGGAAGATGAAGGAGAGGAAGGAATGAAGTGTAGGCAGCGGAGAACGGGAAGATGAAGGAGAGGAAGGAATGAAGTGGAGGCAGCGGAGAACGGGAAGATGAAGGAGAGGAAGGAATGAAGTGGAGGCAGCGGAGAACGGGAAGATGAAGGAGAGGAAGGAATGAAGTGGAGGCAGCGGAGAACGGGAAGATGAAGGAGAGGAAGGAATGAAGTGGAGGCAGCGGAGAACTGGAAGATGAAGGAGAGGAAGGAATGAAGTGTAGGCAGCGGAGAACTGGAAGATGAAGGAGAGGAAGGAATGAAGTGTAGGCAGCGGAGAACGGGAAGATGAAGGAGAGGAAGGAATGAAGTGTAGGCAGCGGAGAACGGGAAGATGAAGGAGAGGAAGGAATGAAGTGGAGGCAGCGGAGAACTGGAAGATGAAGGAGAGGAAGGAATGAAGTGTAGGCAGCGGAGAACTGGAAGATGAAGGAGAGGAAGGAATGAAGTGAAGGCAGCGGAGAACTGGAAGATGAAGGAGAGGAAGGAATGAAGTGTAGGCAGCGGAGAACGGGAAGATGAAGGAGAGGAAGGAATGAAGTGGAGGCAGCGGAGAACTGGAAGATGAAGGAGAGGAAGGAATGAAGTGTAGGCAGCGGAGAACGGGAAGATGAAGGAGAGGAAGGAATGAAGTGGAGGCAGCGGAGAACGGGAAGATGAAGGAGAGGAAGGAATGAAGTGTAGGCAGCGGAGAACGGGAAGATGAAGGAGAGGAAGGAATGAAGTGGAGGCAGCGGAGAACTGGAAGATGAAGGAGAGGAAGGAATGAAGTGGAGGCAGCGGAGAACTGGAAGATGAAGGAGAGGAAGGAATGAAGTGGAGGCAGCGGAGAACGGGAAGATGAAGGAGAGGAAGGAATGAAGTGGAGGCAGCGGAGAACGGGAAGATGAAGGAGAGGAAGGAATGAAGTGGAGGCAGCGGAGAACGGGAAGATGAAGGAGAGGAAGGAATGAAGTGTAGGCAGCGGAGAACGGGAAGATGAAGGAGAGGAAGGAATGAAGTGTAGGCAGCGGAGAACGGGAAGATGAAGGAGAGGAAGGAATGAAGTGGAGGCAGCGGAGAACGGGAAGATGAAGGAGAGGAAGGAATGAAGTGTAGGCAGCGGAGAACTGGAAGATGAAGGAGAGGAAGGAATGAAGTGTAGGCAGCGGAGAACGGGAAGATGAAGGAGAGGAAGGAATGAAGTGTAGGCAGCGGAGAACGGGAAGATGAAGGAGAGGAAGGAATGAAGTGTAGGCAGCGGAGAACTGGAAGATGAAGGAGAGGAAGGAATGAAGTGTAGGCAGCGGAGAACTGGAAGATGAAGGAGAGGAAGGAATGAAGTGTAGGCAGCGGAGAACTGGAAGATGAAGGAGAGGAAGGAATGAAGTGGAGGCAGCGGAGAACTGGAAGATGAAGGAGAGGAAGGAATGAAGTGGAGGCAGCGGAGAACTGGAAGGTGAAGGAGAGGAAGGAATGAAGTGGAGGCAGCGGAGAACTGGAAGATGAAGGAGAGGAAGGAATGAAGTGTAGGCAGCGGAGAACGGGAAGATGAAGGAGAGGAAGGAATGAAGTGGAGGCAGCGGAGAACTGGAAGATGAAGGAGAGGAAGGAATGAAGTGTAGGCAGCGGAGAACTGGAAGATGAAGGAGAGAAAGGAATGAAGTGGAGGCAGCGGAGAACGGGAAGATGAAGGAGAGGAAGGAATGAAGTGGAGGCAGCGGAGAACTGGAAGATGAAGGAGAGGAAGGAATGAAGTGGAGGCAGCGGAGAACGGGAAGATGAAGGAGAGGAAGGAATGAAGTGTAGGCAGCGGAGAACTGGAAGATGAAGGAGAGGAAGGAATGAAGTGGAGGCAGCGGAGAACGGGAAGATGAAGGAGAGGAAGGAATGAAGTGGAGGCAGCGGAGAACTGGAAGATGAAGGAGAGGAAGGAATGAAGTGTAGGCAGCGGAGAACGGGAAGATGAAGGAGAGGAAGGAATGAAGTGGAGGCAGCGGAGAACGGGAAGATGAAGGAGAGGAAGGAATGAAGTGTAGGCAGCGGAGAACGGGAAGATGAAGGAGAGGAAGGAATGAAGTGGAGGCAGCGGAGAACTGGAAGATGAAGGAGAGGAAGGAATGAAGTGGAGGCAGCGGAGAACGGGAAGATGAAGGAGAGGAAGGAATGAAGTGGAGGCAGCGGAGAACGGGAAGATGAAGGAGAGGAAGGAATGAAGTGGAGGCAGCGGAGAACGGGAAGATGAAGGAGAGGAAGGAATGAAGTGTAGGCAGCGGAGAACGGGAAGATGAAGGAGAGGAAGGAATGAAGTGGAGGCAGCGGAGAACGGGAAGATGAATTAGAGGAAGAAATGAAGTGTAGGCAGCGGAGAACGGGAAGATGAAGGAGAGGAAGGAATGAAGTGTAGGCAGCGGAGAACGGGAAGATGAAGGAGAGGAAGGAATGAAGTGGAGGCAGCGGAGAACGGGAAGATGAAGGAGAGGAAGGAATGAAGTGGAGGCAGCGGAGAACGGGAAGATGAAGGAGAGGAAGGAATGAAGTGGAGGCAGCGGAGAACGGGAAGATGAAGGAGAGGAAGGAATGAAGTGTAGGCAGCGGAGAACGGGAAGATGAAGAAGAGGAAGGAATGAAGTGGAGGCAGCGGAGAACGGGAAGATGAAGGAGAGGAAGGAATGAAGTGGAGGCAGCGGAGAACTGGAAGATGAAGGAGAGGAAGGAATGAAGTGTAGGCAGCGGAGAACGGGAAGATGAAGGAGAGGAAGGAATGAAGTGGAGGCAGCGGAGAACTGGAAGATGAAGGAGAGGAAGGAATGAAGTGTAGGCAGCGGAGAACTGGAAGATGAAGGAGAGGAAGGAATGAAGTGTAGGCAGCGGAGAACGGGAAGATGAAGGAGAGGAAGGAATGAAGTGGAGGCAGCGGAGAACTGGAAGATGAAGGAGAGGAAGGAATGAAGTGTAGGCAGCGGAGAACTGGAAGATGAAGGAGAGGAAGGAATGAAGTGTAGGCAGCGGAGAACTGGAAGATGAAGGAGAGGAAGGAATGAAGTGTAGGCAGCGGAGAACGGGAAGATGAAGGAGAGGAAGGAATGAAGTGGAGGCAGCGGAGAACTGGAAGATGAAGGAGAGGAAGGAATGAAGTGTAGGCAGCGGAGAACGGGAAGATGAAGGAGAGGAAGGAATGAAGTGGAGGCAGCGGAGAACGGGAAGATGAAGGAGAGGAAGGAATGAAGTGTAGGCAGCGGAGAACGAGAAGATGAAGGAGAGGAAGGAATGAAGTGGAGGCAGCGGAGAACTGGAAGATGAAGGAGAGGAAGGAATGAAGTGGAGGCAGCGGAGAACTGGAAGATGAAGGAGAGGAAGGAATGAAGTGGAGGCAGCGGAGAACGGGAAGATGAAGGAGAGGAAGGAATGAAGTGGAGGCAGCGGAGAACGGGAAGATGAAGGAGAGGAAGGAATGAAGTGAAGGCAGCGGAGAACGGGAAGATGAAGGAGAGGAAGGAATGAAGTGGAGGCAGCGGAGAACGGGAAGATGAAGGAGAGGAAGGAATGAAGTGTAGGCAGGGGAGAACTGGAAGATGAAGGAGAGGAAGGAATGAAGTGGAGGCAGCGGAGAACTGGAAGATGAAGGAGAGGAAGGAATGAAGTGGAGGCAGCGGAGAACGGGAAGATGAAGGAGAGGAAGGAATGAAGTGGAGGCAGCGGAGAACTGGAAGATGAAGGAGAGGAAGGAATGAAGTGTAGGCAGCGGAGAACGGGAAGATGAAGGAGAGGAAGGAATGAAGTGGAGGCAGCGGAGAACTGGAAGATGAAGGAGAGGAAGGAATGAAGTGTAGGCAGCGGAGAACTGGAAGATGAAGGAGAGAAAGGAATGAAGTGGAGGCAGCGGAGAACGGGAAGATGAAGGAGAGGAAGGAATGAAGTGGAGGCAGCGGAGAACTGGAAGATGAAGGAGAGGAAGGAATGAAGTGGAGGCAGCGGAGAACTGGAAGATGAAGGAGAGGAAGGAATGAAGTGTAGGCAGCGGAGAACGGGAAGATGAAGGAGAGGAAGGAATGAAGTGGAGGCAGCGGAGTACTGGAATATGAAGGAGAGGAAGGAATGAAGTGTAGGCAGCGGAGAACTGGAAGATGAAGGAGAGAAAGGAATGAAGTGGAGGCAGCGGAGAACGAGAAGATGAAGGAGAGGAAGGAATGAAGTGGAGGCAGCGGAGAACTGGAAGATGAAGGAGAGGAAGGAATGAAGTGGAGGCAGCGGAGAACGGGAAGATGAAGGAGAGGAAGGAATGAAGTGTAGGCAGCGGAGAACTGGAAGATGAAGGAGAGGAAGGAATGAACTGGAGGCAGCGGAGAACGGGAAGATGAAGGAGAGGAAGGAATGAAGTGGAGGCAGCGGAGAACTGGAAGATGAAGGAGAGGAAGGAATGAAGTGTAGGCAGCGGAGAACGGGAAGATGAAGGAGAAGAAGGAATGAAGTGGAGGCAGCGGAGAACGGGAAGATGAAGGAGAGGAAGGAATGAAGTGTAGGCAGCGGAGAACGGGAAGATGAAGGAGAGGAAGGAATGAAGTGGAGGCAGCGGAGAACTGGAAGATGAAGGAGAGGAAGGAATGAAGTGGAGGCAGCGGAGAACGGGAAGATGAAGGAGAGGAAGGAATGAAGTGTAGGCAGCGGAGAACGGGAAGATGAAGGAGAGGAAGGAATGAAGTGGAGGCAGCGGAGAACGGGAAGATGAAGGAGAGGAAGGAATGAAGTGGAGGCAGCGGAGAACGGAAAGATGAAGGAGAGGAAGGAATGAAGTGTAGGCAGCGGAGAACGGGAAGATGAAGGAGAGGAAGGAATGAAGTGGAGGCAGCGGAGAACGGGAAGATGAAATAGAGGAAGGAATGAAGTGTAGGCAGCGGAGAACGGGAAGATGAAGGAGAGGAAGGAATGAAGTGTAGGCAGCGGAGAACGGGAAGATGAAGGAGAGGAAGGAATGAAGTGGAGGCAGCGGAGAACGGGAAGATGAAGGAGAGGAAGGAATGAAGTGGAGGCAGCGGAGAACGGGAAGATGAAGGAGAGGAAGGAATGAAGTGGAGGTAGCGGAGAACGGGAAGATGAAGGAGAGGAAGGAATGAAGTGTAGGCAGCGGAGAACGGGAAGATGAAGGAGAGGAAGGAATGAAGTGTAGGCAGCGGAGAACGGGAAGATGAAGGAGAGGAAGGAATGAAGTGGAGGCAGCGGAGAACGGGAAGATGAAGGAGAGGAAGGAATGAAGTGTAGGCAGCGGAGAACTGGAAGATGAAGGAGAGGAAGGAATGAAGTGTAGGCAGCGGAGAACGGGAAGATGAAGGAGAGGAAGGAATGAAGTGGAGGCAGCGGAGAACTGGAAGATGAAGGAGAGGAAGGAATGAAGTGTAGGCAGCGGAGAACTGGAAGATGAAGGAGAGGAAGGAATGAAGTGTAGGCAGCGGAGAACTGGAAGATGAAGGAGAGGAAGGAATGAAGTGTAGGCAGCGGAGAACTGGAAGATGAAGGAGAGGAAGGAATGAAGTGTAGGCAGCGGAGAACGGGAAGATGAAGGAGAGGAAGGAATGAAGTGTAGGCAGCGGAGAACGGGAAGATGAAGGAGAGGAAGGAATGAAGTGGATGCAGCGGAGAACGGGAAGGTGAAGGAGAGGAAGGAATGAAGTGTAGGCAGCGGAGAACGGGAAGATGAAGGAGAGGAAGGAATGAAGTGGAGGCAGCGGAGAACTGGAAGATGAAGGAGAGTTAGGAATGAAGTGTAGGCAGCGGAGAACTGGAAGATGAAGGAGAGGAAGGAATGAAGTGTAGGCAGCGGAGAACGGGAAGATGAAGGAGAGGAAGGAATGAAGTGTAGGCAGCGGAGAACGGGAAGATGAAGGAGAGGAAGGAATGAAGTGGAGGCAGCGGAGAACTGGAAGATGAAGGAGAGGAAGGAATGAAGTGGAGGCAGCGGAGAACTGGAAGATGAAGGAGAGGAAGGAATGAAGTGGAGGCAGCGGAGAACGGGAAGATGAAGGAGAGGAAGGAATGAAGTAGAGGCAGCGGAGAACGGGAAGATGAAGGAGAGGAAGGAATGAAGTGAAGGCAGCGGAGAACGGGAAGATGAAGGAGAGGAAGGAATGAAGTGGAGGCAGCGGAGAACGGGAAGATGAAGGAGAGGAAGGAATGAAGTGTAGGCAGGGGAGAACTGGAAGATGAAGGAGAGGAAGGAATGAAGTGGAGGCAGCGGAGAACTGGAAGATGAAGGAGAGGAAGGAATGAAGTGGAGGCAGCGGAGAACGGGAAGATGAAGGAGAGGAAGGAATGAAGTGGAGGCAGCGGAGAACGGGAAGATGAAGGAGAGGAAGGAATGAAGTGAAGGCAGCGGAGAACGGGAAGATGAAGGAGAGGAAGGAATGAAGTGGAGGCAGCGGAGAACGGGAAGATGAAGGAGAGGAAGGAATGAAGTGTAGGCAGGGGAGAACTGGAAGATGAAGGAGAGGAAGGAATGAAGTGTAGGCAGGGGAGAACTGGAAGATGAAGGAGAAGAGGGAGACAGAGTTGGTGTTTACAGTTATGACGTCATTACTCACACTTTTATGATCTTACGTTGGTCAAGATGGCGTCGTTTTTGCTGACAGTCTGCACAATTTTAACATTATCTATCATCTAAATCTTCCTCCCTCCCTTCTTCCTTCTCTTCTTCCTTCCCTCTCTCCTTCTTTACCTCCCAGAGAATCCTTTTTTTTTTTTACACAGGGTTTGACAAGGTTAAGGATCCCTAGCTTTATTGACAAGCTATTTACAGGTTAAGGATTCCTAACTTTATTGGCAAGCTAAGAGCTGTTACCTACATCAGCTCATTTGAAAGCATTTTTATTGTTATGAGACATACAAGTAGGAAACAGGATGAAGTTGGAGCCATCTGTGGGCCAGCATTTTCATTTGAACAACTGATTTTATCTCGTTGACATCATTATGCTGTACGAATGTGTTCCATACACGAGTCATCCTGGGTATATAGGATCTCAGATGGAGTGATGTTCTGGAGAAGGGTACAGCAAGAGTGAAGTTGCTGCTTTCTGCCCGTCTTGTGGTATAAAAGCTTGTTTCACGCTGTCCTCGAAGTGGATCCAAGTGTGGTACTTTGACAATATTGGCCTTGTACATAACAGTAAGGCCACCCACATCCCTCCTATGTTGAAGGCTCTGCTGAAATGACAGATCTATCCTTCTTTCTTCCCTCTCTCCATCTTTCCCTCTCTCCTTCCTTCCCTCTCTCCTTCCATCCCTCTCTCCTTCCTTCCCTCTCTCCTTCCTTCCCTCTCTCCTTTCTTTCCTCTCTCCTTCCTTCACTTTCTTCTTCCTTCCCTCTCTCCTTCCTTCCCTCTCTCCGTCCTTCCCTCTCTCCTTCCTTCCCTCTCTCCTTCCTTCCTTCTCTCCTTCCTTCACTTTCTCCTTCCTTCCCTCTCTCCTTCTTTCCCTTTCTCCTTCCTTCCCTCCCTTCTTCTTTCTCTCCCTTCTTCCTTCCCTCTCCCCTTCATTCCCTCTCCCCTTCCTTCCCTCTCTCCTTCCTTCCCTCTCTCCTTAATTTCCTCTCTCCTTCCTTCGCTCTCTCCGTCCTTCCGGCTCTCCTTCCTTCCCTCTCTCCTTCCTTCCCTCTCTCCTTCCTTCACTTTCTCCTTCCTTCCCTCTCTCCTTCCTTCCCACTCTCCTTCCTTCCCTCTCTCCTTCCTTCCCTCTCTCCTTCCTTCCCTCCCTCCTTCCTTCCCTCTCTCCTTCCTTCCCTCTCCCCTTCATTCCCTATCCCCTTCCTTCCCTCTCTCCTTCCTTCCCTCTTCCCTTCCTTCCCTCTCTCCTTCCTTTTCTCTCTCTTTCCTTCGCTCTCTCCGTCCTTCCGGCTCTCCTTCCTTCCCTCTCTCCTTCCTTCCCTCTCTCCTTCCTTCACTTTCTCCTTCCTTCCCTCTCTCCTTCCTTCCCACTCTCCTTCCTTCCCTCTCTCCTTCCTTCCCTCTCTCCTTCCTTCCCTCTCTCCTTCCTTCCCTCCCTCCTTCCTTCCCTCTCTCCTTCCCTCTCCCCTTCATTCCCTCTCCCCTTCCTTCCCTCTCTCCTTCCTTCCCTCTTCTCTTCCTTCCCTCTCTCCTTCCTTCCCTCTCTCCTTCCTTCCCTCTCTCCTTCCTTCGCTCTTCCCTTCCTTCCCTCTCTCCTTCCTTCCCTCTCTCCTACCTTCCCTCATTCCTTCCTTTTTTTTTTTTACACAGGGTTTGACAAGGTTACGGATCCCTAGCTTTATTGACAAACTATTTACAGGTTAAGGATTCCTAACTTTATTGGCAAGCTAAGAGCTGTTACCTACATCAGCTCATTTGAAAGCATTTTTATTGTTATGAGACATACAAGTAGGGAACAGGATGAAGTTGGAGCCATCTGTGGGCCAGCATTTTCATTTAATCAACTGACTTTATCTCGTTGACATCATTATGCTGTACGAATGTGTTCATTACACGAGTCATCCTGCGTATATATGATCTCAGATGGAGTGATGTTCTGGAGAAGGGTACAGCCAGAGTGAAGTTGTTGCTTTCTGCCCGTCTTGTGGCATAAAAGCTTGTTTCACGCTCTCCTCGAAATGGATCCAAGTGTGGTACTTTGACAATATTGGCCTTGTACATAACAGTAAGGCGACCCACATCCCTCCTGTGTTGAAGGCTCTGCTGAAATGACAGATCTATCCAGGATGGGTCCAGGCGAGAGATGAGACGTCTTGCTCTTTTCTCTACTCTGTCAAGCAGTCGCAAATGAGAGGGGGGGGGGGGGGGCAGGCAAACCAAGAAAGAGGAGCATACTCAAGGTGTGAGCGTACTTGTGCTTCCCTCTCTCCTTCCTTCCCTCTCTCCTTCCTTCCCTCTCCACTTTCTTCCCTCTCTCCTCCTCCCTTCCCTCTCTCCTTCCTTCCCTCTCTGCTTCCTTCCCTCTCCACTTTCTTCCCTCTCTACTTCCTTCCCACCCTTCCTTCCCTTCTTCCTTCCCATCTTCCTTCCCTCCCCTCTCCTTCCTTCCCTCTCTCCTTCCTTCCCTCCCTTCTTCATTCCCTCTCTCTTTCCTCTCCTCTCTCCTTCATTCACTCTCTCCTTCCTTCCTTTTCTCCTTCCTTCTCTCTCTCCTTCCTTCCCTCCCTTCTTCCTTCCCTCTTTCCTTTCCTCTCTACTTCCTTCCCTCTCTCCTTCCTTCCCTCTCTCCTTCCTTCCCTCTCTCCTTCCTTTCCTCTCTCCTTCCTTAGCTCTCTCCGTCCTTCCGGCTCTCCTTCCTTCCCTCTCTCCTTCCTTCCCTCTCTCCATCATTCACTTTCTCCTTCCTTCCCTCTCTCCTTCCATCCCGCTCTCCTTCCTTCCCTCTCTCCTTCCTTCCCTCTCTCCTTCCTTCCCTCCCTCCTTCCTTCCCTCTCTCCTTCCTTCCCTCTCCCCTTCATTCCCTCTCCCCTTCCTTCCCTCTCTCCTTCCTTCCCTCTTCCCTTCCTTCCCTCTCTCCTTCCTTCCCTCTTTCTTACCTTCCCTCATTTTTTCCTTTTTTTTTTTTACACAGGGTTTGACAAGGTTACGGATCCCTAGCTTTATTGACAAGCTATTTACAGGTTAAGGATTCCTAACTTTATTGGCAAGCTAAGAGCTGTTACCTACATCAGCTCATTTGAAAACATTTTTATTGTTATGAGACATACAAGTAGGGAACAGGGTGAAGTTGGAGCCATCTGTGGGCCAGCATTTTCATGTGATCAACTGACTTTATCTCGTTGACATCATTATGCTGTACGAATGTGTTCCATACTCGAGTCATCCTGGGTATATATGATCTCAGATGGAGTGATGTTCTGGAGAAGGGTACAGAGTGAAGTTGCTGCTTTCTGCCCGTCTTGTGGCATAAAAGCTTGTTTCACGCTGTCATCGAAGTGCAATTGCCAATGCTTGAAGTTTTGCCAAGAGGCCCTGGTGCCACACCTGGTCGAAAGCGCCAGCAATGTCCAGTGCTACCACACAGTTGACTTTGGATTCATCCAGTGACTGGTGCCACTTAGTGGAGAGGTTTAACAACAGATCAGCAGCAGAGTAACCTTTCCTGAAGCCATATTGACGATCACAAAGTAGTGAGTGGCAGACAAAAAACTCTGTCATTTGTCTTGAGATTATTGTCTCAAGGATCTTACCAGTGATTTAGAGGAGTTTCACTGGTCTGTAGTTGCTGATTTCTGCTCTGCTCTTCTTTTTGTGAACAGGGACTACATTTGCCTCTTTCCATAGAGAGGGCCATTTACACTGTACAAGACAGTGCTGAAAGATGCGAGTTAGAGGTGCTGCTACCTGGTCTGCACATCTTCTCAGCAATCTTGAACTGAACTTGTCTGGGCCCACAGCCTTTTCTTGTTCAAGCGATTTAAGAAGGAAATGCACCTCCTCCTGCTTTATTGTCACCACTGACAGTTTTGACACAGTCCTTGCAGCTAGCCAAGGAGGGTCCCTTTCTGGATCAGGAACTTGCATTCTGGTAGCAACGTGTTCAGCAAAGAGGGCCGCCTTCTGTTGACTACCAGTAGAGGTGGTCCCATCCTGTCGATTTAGAGGTGGAATGAGTTCATCAGGCAGATAACCTTGTCTGTCCTTGATCAGGGACCACCAGGTTTTGGAGCCTACTCTACCTGATGCTAGCTTTCTTTTAGTGTCCACCTCCCATTTAGTAACTGCCCACTTTTGAACGTCACCCATATGCCTACAGGCTTGCCTGTGCAAGTTCCTGTTATAGGTGGTAGGATGTCTCTTATACCTTCGCCTTGCTTTGTACTTAGCAGTACCAGCCTCTCTGCAACGAGAACCAAACCAAGGCTGATCTGTAGGCTTTGTCACATATTGCCGGTGAGGAATGTGTTCTTGTTGTAGATTAAGGATGTGTCCAGTGAAGGCTTTCACTTGGTTGTCAACATCCCCTTGGAGAAGAGCATTCCAATCGGTGGTGGCGAGCTCAGAGCAAAGGACTGGCCAATTACCTCTTTCCCATAACCAGGTTGTGCGTGTGGACTCCTCACCTCGTTCTGTTGGGATCTTAAGTGTCGTAAAAACAGCCTTGTGGTCAGACGATCCAACGTAGCCGAGGGGTTGACAAGTCACTATACCTTCTGCCAGATCACTCACTACTGGGTCAAGGGAGGAGCCAGAGATGTGAGTAGGGAAATCAACAATGTTTCTCATGTCAAATTCTGCAAGAAGGTCATCAAAGTCCCTCTGTATAAGATGTTGGTTGAGGTCACCAACAATTATGATATGTTGACAGTTGTGTTGTAGCAGAAGGAAGTCAATATTTTCCCTTTCTCCTCTCTTCCCTTCCTTCTTCCTTCCCTCCCATCTTCCTTCCCTTCTTCCTTCCCTCCCTTCTTCCTTCCCTCCCTTCTTCCTTCTCTCTCTCCTTCGTTCCCTCACTTCTTCCTTCCCTCTCTCCTTCCTTCCCTCTCTCCTTCCTTCCCTCTCCCCTTCGTTCCCTCTCTCCTTCCTTCTCTCTCTCCTTCCTTTCCTATCTCCTTCCTTCTCTCCCTTCTTCCTTCCCTTCTTCCTTCCCTCCCATCTTCCTTCCCTCTCTCCTTCCTTCCCTCTCTCCTTCCTTCCCTCTCCCATTCCTTCCCTCTCCCATTCCTTCCCTCTCCCCTTCCTTCCCTCTCTCCTTCCTTCTCTCTCTCCTTCCTTCCCTCTCTCCTTCCTTCCCTCTCTCCTTCCTTTTTTTTTTTTTTTTACACAGGGTTTGACAAGGTGAAGGATCCATAGCTTTATTGACAAGCCATTTACAGGTTAAGGATTTCTAACATTATTGGCAAGCTAAGAGCTGTTACCTACATCAGCTCATTTGAAAGCATTTTTATTGTTATGAGACATACAAGTAGGGAACCGGATGAAGTTGGAGCTATCTGTATGCCAGCATTTTCATTTGATCAACTTTATCTCGTTGACATCATTATGCTGTACGAATGTGTTCCATACTCGAGTCATCCTGAGTATATATGATCTCAGATGAAGTGATGTTCTGGAGAAGGGTACGGCAAGATTGAAGTTGCTGCTTTCTGCCCGTCTTGTGGCATAAAAGCTTGTTTCACGCTGCCCTCGAAGTGGATTCAAGTGTGGTACTTTGACAATATTGGCCTTGTTCATAACAGTAAATCCACAGACATCCCTCCTGTGTTGAAGGCTCTGCTGAAATGACAGATCTGTCGAGGATGGGTCCAGGCGTGAGATGAGACGTCTTGCTCTGTTCTCTGCTCTGTCAAACAGTCGCAGATGAGAGGGGGGGGGGCAGGCAAAATATGAAAGTGTAGCATACTCAAGGTGTGAGCGTACTTGTGCATCGTACAGAATCTTGCAACCCCTTCTGTCAAGCAGATGCTAGATATGGCGAAGTGCTGTAAGCTTCCTGGCTGCCTTGTTTGCAAGATTTACAACATGGTTCTTCATGGTTAGTTTGGAGTCAGATTTCACCCCAAGGATATCAACTTCTCCAGGTGCCAACACCCTCCCATTCATCCTTGCTACTGCACCAGCATTACCATCATGGTGCCTAGAGATCATCATCATTTGCGTTTTCTCAGGTGCAAATGTTACTTGCCATCTATTTCCCCAAGCTGATATAGCTCTTAGCTGGTGATTGATGTAGCTTAGAGCAGTTGGCATTTCTTTTCTTGGATAAGTGAATGTCAGTGTACATTCGTCTGCATATGCACGGGATTCTGGGTTGAGATGATGAAGAAGGTCGTTGAAGTAGACATTCCATAACAATGGTCCCAGCACGCTTCCTTGTGGAACACTTGCCCCAATAGGATGTCTTGCTGATCCCGTTCCATTGAGAACTACCCTTAGAGATCTACCATGAAGGCAATCACTGAGGAGACATAGCATAGAGCCTGCAATTCCCAGTGCTTGAAGTTTTGCTAATAGGCCCTGGTGCCACACCCGGTCGAAAACACCAGCAGTGTCCAGTGCTGCTACACAGCTGACTTTGGATTCGTCCAGTGACTGGTGCCACTTAGTGGAGAGGTTTAACAACAGATCAGCAGGAGAGTAACATTTCCTAAAGCCATATCGACGATCACAAAGTAGTGAGTGGTAGTCAAAAAACTCTGTCATATGTCTTGAGATTATTGTCTCAAGGATCTTACCAGTGATTGAGAGGAGTTTCACTGGTCTGTAGTTGCTGATTTCTGCTCTGCTCTTCTTTTTGTGAACATGGACTACATTTGCCTCTTTCCATGGAGAGGGCCATTTACACTGTACTAGGTAGTGCTGAAAGATGCGAGTTAGAGGTGCTGCTAGCTGGTCTGCACATCTTCTCAGCAATCTTGGGCTCAACTTGTCTGGGCCCACAGCCTTTTCTTGGTCAAGCGATTTAAGAAGGAAATGCACCTCCTCCTGCCTTAGTGTCTCCACTGACAGTTTTGACACAGTTCTTGCAGCTAGCCAAGGAGGGTCGCTTGCTGGATCAGGAACTTGCATTTTGGTAGCAAAGTGTTCGGCAGAGGTCCGCCTTCTCTTGACTACTAGTAGAGGTGGTCCCATCCTGTCGATTTAGAAGTGGAATGAGCTCATCAGACAGATAACCTTGTCTGTCTTTGACCAGGGACCACCAGGTTTTGGAGCCTACTCTACCTGATGCTTGCTTTCTTTTAGTGTCCACCTCCTAATTAGCAATGGCCCACTTTTGAACATCACCCTGTGCAAGTTCCTATTATAGGTGGTAGGATGTCTCTTATACCTTCGCCATGCTTTGTACTTAGCAGTACCAGCCTCTATACAACGAAAGCCAAACCGAGGCTGATCTGAAGGCTTCATCACATATTGCCGGTGAGGAATGTGTTCTTGTTGTAGATTAAAGATGTGTCCAGTGAAGGCTTTCGCTTGGTTGTCAACATCCCCTTGGAGAAGAGCATTCCAATCGGTGGTGGCGAGCTCAGAGCAAAGGGCTGGCCAATTACCTCTTTCCCATAGCCAGGTTGTGCGTGTGGACTCCTCACCTCGTTCTGTTGGGATCTTAAGTGTCGTAAAAACAGCCTTGTGGTCAGATGATCCAACGTAGCCGAGGGGTTGACAAGTGACTATACCTTCTGCCAGATCACTACTGGGTCAAGGGAGGAGCCAGAGATGTGAGTAGGGAAATCAACAAAGTTTCTCATGTCAAATACTGCAAGAAGGTCCCTTCTTCCTTCCTTCTCTCCTTCCTTCCGTCTCTCCTTCCTTCCCTCTCTCCTTCTTTCTCTCTCTCCTTCATTCCTTCTCTCCTTCCTTCTCTGTCTCCTTCCTTCCCTCCCTTCTTCCTTCCCTCTCTCCTTCCTTCCCTCTCTCCTTCCTTCTCTCTCTCTCTTTCATTCCCTCTCTCATTCCTTCCTTCTCTCCTTCCTTCCCTCTCTCTTTCCTTCCCTCTCTCTTTCCTTCCCTCTCTCCTTCCTTCTTTCCCTTCTTCCTTCCCTTCCTGCATCCTTGCCTCCCTCCTTCCTTTCCTTCTTCCTTCCTTTCTTCCTTCGCTTCCTCCTTCCTTCCCTCCTTCCTTCCTTCCCTTCATCCTTCCCTTCCTCCTTCCTTTCCTCCTTCCTTTCCTCCTTCCCTACCTTCTTCCTTCCCTACCTTCTTCCTTCCCTACCTTCTTCCTTCCCTACCTTCTTCCTTCCCTACCTTCTTCCTTCCCTACCTTCTTCCTTCCCTACCTTCTGCCTTGCTTAACTCCCTCCTTCCACCCCTCCCACCTTCCTTCCCTCGCACCTTTCTTCGCTCCCACCTTCCTTCCCACTTTCCTTCCCTCCCTCCTCTCTTCCCTCCCTCCTTCCTTCCTTTCCTTCTTGCTTCCCCCCTTCCTTCCTTCCTTCCCTCCCTCCTTCCTTCCTTCCTTCCTTCCTTCCCTCCCTCCTTCCATCCCTCCCACCTTCTTTCCCTCCCACCTTCCTTCCCTCCCACCTTTCTTCCCTCCCACCTTTCTTCCCTCCCTCCTTCCTTCCTTCCCTCCTTCCATCTCTCCCACTCCCCCTCCCTCCTTCCTTCTCTCTCACCTTCCTTCCCTCCCATCTTCCATCCCTCCCACCTTCCTTCATTCTCAATGCTAACGTCAACAAACTCTCAAATTTATCAAACCATACCCCCGGCCGGGATTGAACCCGCGGTCATAGAGTCTCAAAACTCCAGCCCGTCGCGTTAGCCACTAGACCACTAGACCACTAGACGGGCTGGAGTTTTGAGACTCTATGACCGCGGGTTCAATCCCGGCCGGGGGTATGGTTTGTTTGCAATCGTGTCATTACGATTTCTTGAGTCATCTCAAATTTATACTTGGTGTTAACATCAGTCTAGTAGAACGTTTATTTCCTGTTTAATCAAAACCTTCATATAAAAATGTTCGTGTATATTGTAAAAATCAGAAGCAAATTCATAAATTTTTCAGATTTCCCCATCACAGAATCAGGGCTATTAATCCTAAGGTCACTCACAAAACATAGAAGTAAACACACTCTGTTTAATATGGGTTTAACGATGCGTATAGTAATGTATGCACATATGTTAGTAGATTTGCGACAAACATTGAACTTTATGTTCTACCAGATCTATGGATATTTATATCCAGAAATTATTTCGTTTACTACGCTTTCCATAGTTAAGTTAATGGAAGGAACCAGTGAGTTTAATCTATGTAGAAAGTTATCAGGACTCTCAAATTATAGGACCATAAATAATGGACATTATCCACTTACCAATTGGCATTTGGAGGAAGAATATTTTTGCGTATTTTAGTCTCATAATATTCCATGTACATGTTACTCTACACATGGGACACAAGATACTCATAACCATGCTAAATTATTAATTTAATCAAATTAATAATTTGATTAGTGTTTAAGGGAAGATCATGTTTTGGAAGGTCCCCTGCAAGGAAATCTAACATGTCATCTACTGATAGTTGGTAAACATCTACTGATATTTGGTAAACATCTACTGATATTTGGTAAACATCTACTGATATTTGGTAAACATCTTCTGATATTTGGTAAACATCTACTGATATTTGGTAAACATCTACTGATATTTGGTAAACATCTTCTGATATTTGGTAAACATCTACTGATATTTTGGTCAACAATATCAAAACTAATGAGCATGAACTTATTAGAAATTTAAACTTAGAATTTTATCAGTGAGGTTAACATTATTTTTAACATCGGAGTTAATATTCACACTAAGTAAACTATAGTTTCCAGGACCTACATAAATTATGGTTGGTCTTACAGGATTACCAGTTTTGTATATTTTAATTACTCAATATAAACAAAAAAGAGATGCATTTCTGGAAGAAAACTGCTTGATTAAATTAACATTCACTTTCGGAATCTCTTTCAATTTACTGTTGAAACATACATTAACCTGCTAAAAATGGTTCTTTCTCAGCAGTACATAAGTGTCACAGTCGCTTGCTAAACCATTGTAGTTATTTTTCTTCAAAACAATTTAATTAAGAATATCAGCTTATGAAACATAATTTTGGTTGTTCTTCAGCTCCATTACAGCTTTAATGATTCTTAAAGTGTAATTAGGCACAGTAAGTTTTAATAAGGCGCTATAAACCATTCCGTGGGTTTAGGACATCTTTTTGATTATAATACTAATATAAACCATTCGCTTACCAAAGTTAACCTCATCTTGTGAGATATTAAACATTTTCTCGAGACTACAAAATGCTCTGGCTATTTTAACATGGTTAGTATTATCAATAGATGGGAAACTTTGTACAAAACCTCGTGCACATTTGTTTCCATCCAGTTGTTTAGTAGACAATTTAGCAATAAAATTATTTTTTGCATGTGTTCTCCATTAACTAATATCAGTTAAATAGGATAACTAACTTCCGTGAATTAATGCTAACTCACAAACAAGTAATGCGATGGATACCTAAAATATAGACCAGTAACAGGTTAATCCAAATTCCAGCAACTGCTTGTTTAAAACGGTATTTTGTGGAGGTTCTGTGCTGGAAGGTCAACTTTCCTCGGTATTTCGAATCTCTGTTACAAGACTGACTCACTCAAGTGGCCGATGCCCCATATAATGATTTCCAACGTACTGTCATCACAGAAAGCATATCTGTCGTGCCGAATGGGTAAAACTAGTCAGTTAGCAAGAACTTATTTAAAATTAAGTCCTTTCTTAGTTTTTCTCTTATACGTTTGAAGATATAGTTTCTCATTTATGTTAATGTAAAAATTAATGATTTTGTACCAAAAGAATGCTAGAAAACTTACCTAACCTTATTATAACAAATGCAATTTAATTTAGCCTAATCCAACTAAATATATTTTAAATAAGTTTACAATAATTTTCGTTAGGTTCAGAATGATTTTTGCGAAATTATTGCATAAGCAAATTTTCGCTTGCCTTATTCGGCAAGAAGAGAGTTTTACCTATTGGGCACAACATATATACATATGTTTTACAATTCGCAAACGGGAGAAATTATTTACAAACATTAGTTCTCATTTCAGAGTTGTGTCCCTCTGTTTGAGTGTGTATGTACGTGTGTGCACTCACTTATTTGTGTTTGCAGGAGACAAGTTATAGCTCCTGACCCTTTGTGTGTGTATCTGTGTGTGTTCTTCCTCCACAATATCTCCATGCTATATTTACAAATATGCAGGTTTTCACCTTAAGCCAAAATAATGCATAACAGACACCCAGAGGTCTCAGTGGGATAAATGAATTTAATGAGTCTGGTTGGCTTAAACATTAAGCACAGACACTTACGTACATTTATGTACGTTTCACCACGAGTGGCTTCTTCAGTCCTAATACAGAGAAAACTAAGAAAACGGGTATATATAGTGGCAGTCAGATATGTCACGTGGGTAGCACTAGTGGTAGTAGTAGTAGTAGTAGTTGTAGTTGTAGTAGTAGTATTAGTAGTAGCAATAGTTGTTGTAGTAGTAGTAGTAGTAGTAGTAGTAGTAGACTTGTTTCTGTCGCGTATGAGCCAATAAAAGGTATTTCTATATCAAATGATCCCACTTACCTGAGGATCGACATAGGATCGGACAAAGACAAAGAGACTATATCTGAACCCATCAAGAGGTTCAGGAGATGGATACAATCAGGGCAGTCAAGAAATTAAGTAACTAAAGCTAAACCTGCTGAGAAAGGCTCAAAAGCTTGTTTTGTTAAACAGAAAAACGGTCTTTGCTCTTTTTTTTTTTCTAAAAAAAATTGACAAATTGGAACTTACACACTTTAAAACACAATCCAAACTTTCTACTCAAGATACATCACTGCCGACCGTTTGAAGCAGTTTTAGAGAGAGAATCAGGGGAAGGGGGTTTAAGAAGGGTAGGTAGGAAGGGGATTTAAGAAAGGGAGGCAGGAAGGAGTTTAATCAAAGGAAGGAGAAAGGGGGTTTAAGAAGAGGAGGCAGGAAAGGTAGACAGGGAAAGAAGACACGACAGGAAGGCAGACCACTCTAAAAGTCGATGAAAAAATACCTGCCTCCTCCTTGCCTATTGTTATATATCAATGTTTTCTGTCTCTTTTACTAGTCTTAGAAAAAGAAGTACAATTAAATACAAACACACACACACACACACACACACACACACACACACACACACACACACACCCCACACACACACACACACACACACACCTGGTCCAGCAAATGGCTTCTCGAATTTAATCCTGCCAAATGCAAAGTCATGAAGATGGGGGAGGGGCACAGAAGACCACAGACAGAGTATAGGCTAGGTGGCCAAAGACTGCAAACCTCACTCAAGGAGAAAGATCTTGGGGTGAGTATAACACCGAGCATGTCTCCGGAACCACACATCAATCAGATAACTGCTGCAGCATATGGGCGCCTGGCAAACCTGAGAATAGCATTCCGATACCTTAGTAAGGAATCATTCAAGACACTGTACACCGTGTATGTCAGGCCCATACTGGAGTATGCAGCACCTGTTTGGAACCCGCACTTGATAAAGCACGTCAAGAAACTAGAGAAAGTACAAAGGTTTGCGACAAGGTTAGTTCCAGAGCTAAGGGGAATGTCCTATGAGGAAAGATTAAGGGAAATCGGCCTGACCACACTGGAGGACAGGAGGGTCAGGGGAGACATGATAACGACATATAAAATACTGCGTGGAATAGACAAGGTGGACAAAGACAGGATGTTCCAGGGAGGGGACACAGAAACAAGAGGCCACAATTGGAAGTTGAAGACACAAATGAGTCAGAGAGATAGTAGGAAGTATTTCTTCAGTCATAGAGTTGTAAGGCAGTGGAATAGCCTAGAAAATGACGTAGTGGAGGCAGGAACCATACACAGTTTTAAGACGAGGTTTGATAAAGCTCATAGAGCGGGGAGAGAGAGGGCCTAGTAGCAACCGGTGAAGAGGCGGGGCCAGGAGCTAGGACTAGACCCCTGCAACCACAAATAGGTGAGTACACACAAAAAAAAAAAAAAAAAAAAAAAGAAAAGACTGGAGGACCAAGCAGGGATAACAGGGAAGGCACTACAATGGATCAGGGAATACTTGTCAGGAAGACAGCAGCGAGTCATGGTACGTGGCGAGGTGTCAGAGTGGGCACCTGAGACCAGCGGGGTCCCACAGGGGTCAGTCCTAGGACTAGTGCTGTTTCTGGTATTTGTGAACGACATGACGGAAGGAATAGACTCTGAGGTGTCCCTGTTTGCAGATGACGTGAGGTTGATGAGAAGAATTCACTCGATCGAAGACCAGGCAGAACTACAAAGGGATCTGGACAGGCTGCAGACCTGGTCCAGCAATTGGCTCCTGGAGTTCAGTCCCACCAAGTGCAAAGTCATGAAGATTCGGGAAGGGCAAAGAAGACCGCAGACGGAGTACAGTCTAGGGGGCCAGAGACTACAAACCTCACTCAAGGAAAAAGATCTTGGGGTGAGTATAACACCAGGCACATCTCCTGAAGCGCACATCAACCAAATAACTGCTGCAGCATATGGGCGCCTAGAAAACCTCAGAACAGCATTCCGACATCTTAATAAGGAATCGTTCAGGACCCTGTACACCGTGTACGTTAGGCCCATATTGGAGTATGCGGCACCAGTTTGGAACCCACACCTAGCCAAGCACGTAAAGAAACTAGAGAAAGTGCAAAGGTTTGCAACAAGACTAGTCCCAGAGCTAAGAGGTATGCCCTACGAGGAGAGGTTAAGGGAAATCAACCTGACGACAATGGAGGACAGGGGAGATAGGGGGGACATGATAACGACATACAAAATACTGAGAGGAATTGACAAGGTGGACAAAGACAGGATGTTCCAGAGATTGGACACAGTAACAAGGGGGGACAGTTGGAAGTTGAAGACACAGATGAATCAAAGGGATGTTAGGAAGTATTTCTTCAGCCACAGAGTAGTCAGTAAGTGGAATAGTTTGGGAAGCGATGTAGTGGAGGCAGGATCCATACATAGCTTTAAGCAGAGGTATGATAAAGCTCACGGTTCAGGAGAGTGACCTAGTAGCGATCAGTGAAGAGTCGGGGCCAGGATTTCGGACTCGACCCCCGCAACCTCAACTAGGTGAGTACACACACACACACACACACGCACACTCATTTATATATATATATATATATATATATATATATATATATATATATATATATATATATATATATATATATATATATCTCGTGCCGAATAGGCAGAACTTGCGATCTTGGCTTAAATAACAACGCTCATCTTGCCATATAGGACAAGTGAAAATTTGTGTATGCAATAATTTCGACAAAATCATTCTGAACCTAACGAAAAAAATATGTTTCACTGTGTTTGTTTAATATTAAATTATTATAAACAAATCTAAAACATATTTAGTTGGGTTAGGCTTGTTATAATAAGGTTAGGTAAGTTTTCTAAGTTCCTTTTGGTGCAAAATTATAAATTTTTACATCATCATTAATGAAAAAAAATATATCTTTAAACGTATAACAGAAAATTTTAGAAAGGACTTAATTTTAAATAAGTTCTTGCTAATTGACCAGTTTTACATATTCGGCACGACATATATATATATATATATATATATATATATATATATATATATATATATATATATATTGTGAAGGCTTACTCAGCCCTGTAACAACTTCAGACAGTATTACCAAGGCTGGCTCCTCCTCAGGAAAATTAGTGAACAGAAAAAGAAATAATAACAGACAAACATAAACACTTTATTATATAGAAAATATAAGACACTTAAATATGAAATATTAATCCTACATTAAAGAAAATGAAAAATGAAAAACATAAATGATAACTGAATTCAACGCTAATATATATAGGGGTGTCTTGTGTTGGTGACACTGAGTGTTGTTGAAATCGTAGCAGATACTGATGATGGGGGGGGGGTCGCAGGTGTTGGTTTCAACCCACCGTTTCGTTCTTCTCAGTATAGCCTTGAGTATTCTATCCCTATGACAGGAAAGCAGGTTCCTTACCGCTGCAATGATGAGGGGTTACATCCTGCAATTTCATACAGGTGCACAGGTAATTAAATCCAAAAAGGGGAAGTCTCAGGACGTTAGTCCATCTCCATCAGTTCTGCTCGTTGATTAGCAGGTGACCCTCTCTGTCATCCAAGCTGGAAAGATAGACAGGTTACCCACTGCTTAAGAAATCACTCTCCATGATAAGTACAATACCTAAAAGATGTGGTGATTATTACAACAGTCAACCTAGAGCAAGACTGAAAGGACTAAGTTTATTATTGGTCAAAAGTGAAGCTTTCAACCAATAAATCCACTAGAATACAAGGCAGGCATGTACTTACAGTAGTGCTGGGAGCTGTGAGTCTAGTGATTACTGTTTGGACCGGAGCCCCACACGTCACCTTTCGGGGGGGGGGGGGAAGAAGGAGGAGAAGGGATAGTGGGAGCTAGAATGACCCTACCTTAACAAGTAGCCGGCAATGAAACTATCACTTTCGGGGTGTGGGAAAAAAGGCGGGAATAGCGGGAGCTTGACTTACCCTACCTTAACAAGTAGCCGGCAATGAAACTATTGTTACTATATACTCCCTCTCTACTCCTATCTATTGAACTTTTCCCACACACTCCCTCATACCAAGACTTATAGTCAAGGAGTATAAGAAGAATAGGCGAGGAAAAAGTTCTAACATATGGAAGTCGCGTAAGGCAAGAAATCTTCTACTGTCACAACTTAACCAGTCAGAAAAATAATTGGATGAACCATTGATATACACAATATGGAACTTAAAAGCCTGGAGTGCCAATGTCCACCTCAAGAGGCGACTGTTGGTTCCCTTAAAAGTTTCTAGGTATATCAAAGGTTTGTGGTTCGTTTCTAAAATGAATTCTTTTCCCAGCAAATAAAATTTAAGTTTGGAGATTCCCCACACAAGGGCCAAACATTCCTTTTCTATGGTGGAGTATCTCGTTTCTGCGGGAAGGAGTTTCCGGCTTAGGAAGCATACAGGGAAGGGAGTACCATCATGGTATTGTAGTAGCACCACACCTAAGCCAGTATTGGAGGCATCAGTTCTTAAACAAAATGTTTTATTAATATCTGGAATCTTAAGTATAGGGTCTTTCGAAAAGATACTTTTAATCTCATTAAACTTTCCCCGAGCTACGTCAGAAAGTTCAAGAGGTTCCTTCACAGACTTTTTAATGAAGTCGGATAAGATGCCTGTAAGATCAGTAAGGTTCGGGATAAACCGTGCATAAAAATTTACAGAACCAAGAAAGCTACGCATTAGCTTCTTCGTTTTGGGGAATTTAAATTCTAATAAAGCTTTGATCTTACTGGGGAGAGGCTGCAGAGAGTTATTAGAAAGTATCAGTCCAAGATATCTAATCTTGTTATACCCAAGGAAGCATTTCTTCGGCTTGGCAGTGAGGCCATGAGAGCGTAACCTACGCAAAACTGATGTTAATGTTTGGATATGTTCGCCCCACGTGGATGTCATTACGTAAATGTTATCAAAATAAACTGAAACATTAGGCATAATACCCACGACCTTTCTCATCAGTCTCACGTAGGTAGCACAGGCAGTTACCAAACCGAAGGGCATAGTTCTATACTGCATCAGTCCTTGGTGAGTAGGAAAAGTGGTGTACTGCTTAGAAGAAGGATCTAACATTACTTGATGATATGCCTGCGCAATATCAATCTCTGAAAAGAAGGAGGAGCCATAAAATTTGTGTAGATCGCTATCTATTAAGGGCATAGGCTCAGCATCCCACCGAGTTATAGCATTAAGGCCTCTGAAGTCAATAGCAAGTCTATATGAATTATCCTCCTTCTTAACCATGACTACTGGTGAACAATATGAAGATACTGAAGCTTCAATGATCTTTTGTTTTAATAATTTGTCTACCTCTCGGTCAAATGCATCCCTAAGGTGAACTGGAACTGGGAATAATTTTCGTTTGATAGGATTGTCCGTCACTAAGTCAATCTTTTGGACTACCGTGGAGGTAACACCTGGAATATCAGTAAAGACGTCTGAAAAGTTACTCACACATTGAAGTAGTTCATGTCTCTTATGGTCATCCAAAGATTCATTAATATTAATGTTGGTTGCGCCCGAGTGGTCAAGAGTCACAAAGTCATGTAGTTCTTCATCATAGTCTAAGCTAGAGGTGTCAATTACGCACACTTTACATTCTTCAGTTGTCTTATCAAGTTCGTGTGGAAAAACTAAGTCAAAGTTATTAAGGCACTTAACCGAATTTCTTCGGTAATATTTCTTAAGCATGTTGATATGATAAAGCTAAGGTTTCCCCTTGACTTCTATGAGGTAGTCAACTTTCCCACAAATTTTTAATACTTTATATGGACCTTTCCATGCTACTAATAATTTATTTGAGTTGATCGGCAAAAGTACAAGAACTTCATCCCCTACTTTAAAACTTCTCCTCTGACTTTTGGAATCAAAATAGGTTTTGTACTGGTCCATTGACAAGCTTAGGTTTTTCGAAACTATGTCAGAGGTCTCCTCAAGTTTGGATCTAAGGTCAAGGAGAAACTGGTAAGAAGACTGAACCTCAACATTTACCTCCTCATTAGTCCATAAGTCATGAAGGATGGACAGTGGGCCTCTGGCCTGTCTACCATAGAGAAGTTCAAAAGGTGAAAACCCCAAAGAGTCACTGGGAACTTCCCTCATGGCAAACAAAGCACAAGGTAGGTAACGATGCCACTCCTTAGGTTTAAGGGAGCAAAGTTTCCTTAAAATGGACCTGAGAATCGAATGCTGGCGCTCAATCCTCCCATTACAGCTGGGATGATAGGGTGTGGTGAAGAGAGGCTTCACTCCCAGAAGTTGGTATAGATGTTGCATTAAGTCAGAAGTGAATTGTGTCCCACGGTCAGACAAAATTTCTCTAAGGATGCCCACTCTGGAGAAGATGGACAAAAGGGCTTCAGCCACCTCTGTAGTAATGGTCTTTAAGGGAACGGCTTCAGGGAAACTCGAAGCATAATCAACTAATGTTAATATATATTTATGTCCCCCAGATGAAAGTGGTGATAAAGGACCAACAATGTCAATAGCTACTCTTTCAAAGGGTACAGTAAAGACTGGCATTTTGACCATAGGTACTCGCCTGGTACCTCGGGAGGATGACAGTTGGCAAACTTTACACGATCTACAATAGGTAGTGATATCTGAGGACATTTTTGGCCAAAAATAGGTTTCCCTAATTTTATTTAAGGTTTTACGATGCGAGAAATGTCCGGCCACTGGCAGGTCATGAGCCATTTTAAGAACAGTCTCTCTGCATTGACTTGGAACAACTAAGATGGAATAGTCTGTCTCGTCTAAATTTAATTTGAATACTGACTTGTACAAGATACCTTTTATATATTCAAATTTATATGAAAAGTTTTTCCTTTGGATAACTTGATTTTGTTTAGCGGCATTATGGCAATTCTGAAGAGAAGGGCAATTACGTTGGAAATTGACAAAGGAGTCCTTCGATATATCTAAAGGCTTAAGGTCAGGGAAAATCAAAGGATGGATAGTAGGAGAAGCCTGGGCTTTGGTCTGAGCCCTAGTCAAGACATTTATGGTATCGGAGGCGATATCTTCACTTTCATCTAACAAGTGAACCGGTGATCCTACTACCTCGCTTTCGAGAGTAGCATCACTGGTTTTTAATCCCACATGAATCTCACGAGACATTGTCTCATCTGAACTTTTGAGGGGCTTCTCTGACTCTATAGGAAGAGGATCTGAAAAGTTTATGTCCATCTTTGGTGATGAAAGGTCAACCTCAGAAGGAAGAATGGCACTTTTTACATTGGTATAAACCTTGGTAATAAATACCGACAAGTTGGTTTAGAAAGACACGTAAGCAGACACTATAACATATTTATTAGAAAACGTTTTCTAATAAATATGTTATAGTGTTTGCTTACGTGTCTTTCTAAACCAACTTTTTACATTACCTATTAGTACGGAGCAAGAAGTGATGGGAGCTAGTACGGCTTCAGACCAACCTGTGAACCATTTAGACCTAATGTAACAACGGATGGTAGGAAAAGTGTCCGTACGGCCTAAGTAGTCTGAAAGTATAGCAGAGGAATGAGTTTCTTTAAGGTTAGGGAACAGCTTATCAGAAATAGCTATACAGCTGCATCCAGTGTCTCGTAAATTGGTAGATACATTAAGTCCATTAACTGTTCCTGAACAGAAGGGTGCTTGGTCATTACTGTCTTTAAAACATCTAACTTTTTCGACCTTCTTAGAATGACAATCTGGACGTTTATGTCCCTTAACACCACACAAATGACAAACAGGAATAAAAGAAGTCATTTTACTTCCCACTAGAGGCTTTGATTTCTTAAGGTCTGATGGACCCTTGCCCTTACGGTTCGATCCCTTTAGGTCTTTATAGGAATTGTGAGCCTCAGCATACAGGTCAGCAGCCTCAGCAACTTCCTCAGCTTTAATCAGGTTACGTTCTCTGATGAATGTTCGTATTTGATGGGGAAGAGCTGTCATTAATTGGTCAGCAACCATGAAGTCTCTAAGAGATTCATAACTGTGATCAATTCCTGAACTCTCTATCCAAAAGTCGAACAAACGATAGAGTGTTACCTGTAATTTCTGAAAGTTCTGGCCAGGCTGTAAGGTGGCATACCTGAAATCTTTCCTGTAAGAATTTGTGGGTTTTTGATATGCTTTAAGGATTGCCTTCTTCAGTAGGTTATAATTACATATGATATCCTGCGACAAAGTTGCATAGATATTCAAAGCTGTACCAGAAAATAACATTCCTAACCTGGTAGCCCAGGTGTCAGCAGGCCATTCACAGAGGGTAGCGGTATTTTCAAACCTGATAATGTATGAAGTTATGTCTTCCCCCTCTGTGAAGGGAGGTAAATTAGGTGTTGGAATATGTGCACTGACTGCATGTTGTTCCATTACTCCTTCCTCTAATTGTTGTTGTGTAAAAGTTAACTTTTTATTCTCTAATTCAAGGCGAGATTTTTCGAGCTCGCGATCCTTTTCTTTCTCTATTAACTCATGTTCTCTAGCTTTTTCCTCAGCTTCTCTATCCTTTGCTCTTTCCTCAAGTTCTCTTAATTTAACCTGTTCCTCACGTATCTTAGCTTGTTCCTCACGTATTTTAGCTTGTTCCTCACATTCCCTATCCTTTGCTCTTTCCTCAAGTTTTCTTAATTTAACTTGTTCTTCACGTACTCTAGCTCTCTCCTCATGATCAAGTCTATCATGCTCCTTTTTGTCTTCTCTCTCTCTTTCTGTCTTTCTTGGATTTCTCTCTCAATTCTCTCTCTCTCCTTTTTCTCTTCTCTTTCTATTCTCTCTCCTTTTCTTCTTCTCTTTCCCTTTCTAACTGTCTTTCTTCTCTCTGAATTCTCTCTCTTTCAAGTCTTTCCTGGATCTTAGCACTAATGAAAGATTCTAAGTTTTTCCCTGTTATTCCTAACTTACTTCCAGCGTTCATCCAAAACTGGTATTCCTCCATGCTTGCAAGAATAACTTAAACAATCAGGGGAAATGAAACGGGTATTAAAGAAAACGGAGGGTTCAATTCCTGCTCCGCTCAAACTGTAAATAAACCAGAGGGCTCGATCCCTGCTTCAATGACACAATATGTATTAATTAAAACAAAGGGTTCTATGCCGGCTCCGAGCAAACAGTAAGTAGAATGGGGTCACTTGACCATCCAATATTCTCACCAACAAATCAAGAGTGCCCTATGACAGTTCCTTTGATATAATAAAGAGCTCAATGAAACAAACTGTCACTGGAAAATCTCGGGTCCCTAGAGTCTAATCCTCCAAAGTGTTTCAAGCTCACACAAAAATAGATGGCAGAATTAACTAGTATTCCTGCCTTCACTTGACTTACAATAAATTTAGACTAACAATCACCAAATCTTTTAAATACCTGTACTGTAGTCCTACCATAGAGGATGATTACTCATGGCTGGTGGTAACCGTCTGTGATATGCGGCGTTGAAGTTCCAATGGTAGACTCGAGATGGAGTTGAATCTTGATTCAGTAGAGTTGATCCTGGCAAGGTCGCCACTTGTGAAGGCTTACTCAGCCCTGTAACAACTTCAGACAGTATTACCAAACAGACAAACATAAACACTTTATTATATAGAAAATATAAAACACTTAAATATGAAATATTAATCCTACATTAAAGAAAATGAAAAATAAAAAATATAAATGATAACTGAATTCAACGCTAATATATATAGGGGTGTCTGGTGTTGGTGACACTGAGTGTTGTTGAAATCGTTGCAGTTGCTGATGATGGGGGGGGGGTCGCAGGTGTTGGTTACAACCCACCGGTTCGTTCTTCACAGTATAGCCTTGAGTATTCTATCCCGATCACAGGAAAGCAGGTTCTTTATCGCTGCAATGATGAGGGTTACGTCCTGCAATTTCATACAGGTGCACAGGTAATTAAATTCAAAAAAGGGAAGTCTCAGGACGTTAGTCCATCTCCATCAGTTCTCCTCGTTGATTGGCAGGTGACCCTCTCTGTCATCCAAGCTGGAAAGATAGACAGGTTACCCACTGCTTAAGAAATCACTCTCCATGATAAGTACAAAACCTAAAAGATGTGGTGATTATTACAACAGTCAACTTAGAGCAAGACTGAAAGGACTAAGTTTATTATTGGTCAAAAGTGAAGCTTTCAACCAATAAATCCACTAGAATACAAGGCAGGCATGTACTTACAGTAGTGCTGGGAGCTGTGAGTCTAGTGATTACTGTTTGGACTGGAGCCCCACACGTCACCTTTCAGGGGGGGGGGGGGAAGAAGGAGGGGAAGGGATAGCGGGAGCTAGACTGACCCTACCTTAACAAGCAGCCAGCAATCAAACTATCACTTTCGGGGTGGGGGAAAAAAGGCGGGAACAGCGGGAGCTTGACTTACCCTACCTTAACAAGTAGCCGCCAATGAAACTATTGTTACTATATACTCCCACTCTACTCCTATCTATTGAACTTTTCCCTCACTTATGTATATATATATATATATATATACATATATATATATATATATATATATATATATATATATATATATATATATATATATATATATATATATATATATATATATATATTTCAGTCCACTGCAGGACGCCAGATGTGGCTGAGTGGCGAAAGACCTGTGCACTTTGAAATAAAGTGTGTAGGTTCGAATCCTGCTGTGGACACGGAGAAAATGTTTATTAAAAGTTCAACCGTTTACGAATTGCTAAGCATGTGGAAAAATAGCTAAATCCAAGCGCTTCTGTGTGATTCTTAAGAGGCGTTGAACTTGATGATCAAGTTTGGAAGTGTATCTTAAATAAGAAAATTAAACGTGAAAGTAGGAAAGAGCAAGGTGATGAGGATAACAAAAATATTAGGTAATGAAAGAATGGATATCAAATTGGAGGAAGTGTGGAGGAAGTGAATGTATTCAGATATTTGGGAATGAAGTTGTCAGCAGATGGGTGTATGAGAGATGATGGGGGCAAAAGGTGAGTGGAGCACTGAGGAGTCTGTGGAGACAAAGAACGTTATCCATGGAAACAAAGGAAATGTATGAGAGTATAGTGTTACTAACACTCTTATATGGGTGTGAAACATGGGTGGGGAATGTTGCATCATGGAAAAGGCTGGAGGCAGTGGAGATGTGTCTGAGTACAATATGTGGTGTGAATATGATGCAGAGAATCCGTAGCTTGGAGATCAGAAGGAAGTGCGGGTTTCTATAAGTATTAGCCAGAGGACAGAGGAAGGGCTGTTGAGGTGGTCTGGACATTTAGAGAGGGTGGAACAAAACAGAAAGAGTTGGAGAGCATATAAATGTGAAGTGGAATGAAGGCGGGGTAGGGGTCGTCCTAGCAAAAGTTGGAGGGAGGGGGTAAAGGAGGTTTTGTGCGTAGGGGATTTGAACTTCATGGAAGCATGCGTGAACGTGTTAGATAGGACTGAGTGGAGAAGATTGGTTTTTATGACTTGACATGCTGTTTGAGTGTGACCAAAGTAACATTTATGAAGAGATTCAGGGAAACCAGTTTTCCAGACTTGAATCCTGGAGATGAAAAGGACAGAGTCTGCACTCTGAAGGAGGGGTGTTGATATGATGCTGTGTTATAACTTTAGTGTAGGCACGCATCTGGCAAGACAGTGATGGAGTGAATAATGAAATGATTTCTTCTTTTTTCTGGTCACCCTGTCTTGGTGGGAAACGGTCGATATGTTAATAAAAACATATATACATATACAGAATAAGATTTGGATAAGAGTAATTGCTCCACTCTCGTTCAGAGAGAGAGAGAGAGAGAGAGAGAGAGAGAGGCGGGCCTTCATCCCTAGAGAGATGTAGTTGGTCTTAATGTTATGTACAAGGCCAATGTAGTCAAGGTGCCACACTTGGATCTACTTCGTGGTCAGCGAACACAACATGACGGAAAGCGAATAGCAACTACATTCTGACTGGACCTTCTCCAGAACATCACCTCATCTGTGATCATTTATTCCTAGAATGACTGGAGTCTGGAAGTCAACTGACCAAATAGATTCGCTGGCCCACAGATGGCACCATCTTTATCCTATTAAACCATACCCCCGGCCGGGATTGAACCCACGGTCATAGAGTCTCAAAACTCCAGCCCGTCGCGTTAGCCACTAGACCAGCTAGCCACAATAAGATTCATCCAACTAGGTATATTTCTACACCATAGGAAGGTTAGCACAGGCACCACTGTGACCACAAATGCAAGTTTTTACAGACGAATCTCCAGCTAGCGTGGCCGTGACCGCGGGTTCAATCCCGGCCGGGGGTATGGTTTGTTTGCAATCGTGTCATTACGATTTATCCTATTCCCTATTTGTATGTCTGATAACAATAGTCTTCCAAATGAACTGATGTAGGCAACATCTCTTAGCTGGTAAATAAAGGTACTAACACCTAACCTCTTAAAACCCTTGTGTAAATAAATGAGAGACAACGAGAAAGAAAGAAATAGGGAAGAGAGTTTGGAATAAAGAATCAGAGAGGGGGATGATGGATGAGCGAGTGGGAGGAAGGAATGGGGGAATGAAGGATGGATGAATGACGGAGTGAAGGAGGGAGGAATGAGAGATTGAAGGAGGGATAGAAAAAGCAGCCAAAGGTAGATAGGTAAGAAGGGAAGTATGAGAATAATGTTGGTGGTAGAGTGGTAGTGTCAGTGAGGTCACAGACACTGCGAGAGAGAACACAATGATACGGTCGATAGGATAAAGCTGTTTAATGCTGGACCTGAAGAGGGGATTGTGTTGTGGTGTTGTTGGTGGTGGTAGTGGTGGTGATGGTACTGGTGGTGGTGGTCATAGTGGTGGTGTTGTTGGTGGTATTAGTTGTGGTGTTGCTGGTGGTAGTGGTGGTGATATTGGTGATGGTGGTGGCACTGGTGGGAGTGGTGGTAGTAGTGGTGGCGGTATTGGTGGTGGTTGTGGTGGTGGTACAAGTGGGAGTGGTGGAAGTAGTGGTGGTGGTATTGGTGGTGGTGGTGGTAATAGTGGTGGTGGTACTGGTGTGAGAGGTGGTGGTGGTTCTGGTCGGAGTGGTGGTGGTAGTGGTGGTGGCGGCGGCGGTAGTCGTCGTGGTAGTGATGGTGGTGGTAGTGGTAGTTAGAGTGGCTCTGAGTGTAATTTTTTTTGTTTTGGGTGTGGGAACTTAAAGGTTGATAGTTGTGTTAGTGGTGGTGATAGTGATGATAGTGTTAGTAATAGTAATAGTGATGACAGAGTCAGTAATGGTGGTGAAAGAGACTGAGTTGTGTGGTGGTGGAAATTCTTGAGGGATGATTCTTCGTGTTGGCGGTAACGATGCTGATATTTTGTGTTGAAGACAGTTGTGGTAGTGGTGGGGGTGATGGTGGTGGTGGTGATGATGTAGGTAGTAAGTGGTGACTTTGGTGGTGGTGATGATGCAGGTAGTGAGTGATGATGGTAGTACTAGTGAGCGGTGATGGTGGTGGTAGTGGTGATGTTGGTGGTAGTGACTGGTGATGGTGGTGGTGATGGACGTGGTAATGGTGATGATGATGGTGGTAGGGAGTATAGTGATGGTGGTGGCAGTAGAAGTGAGTGGTGGTGGTGGTAGTGATGGTGGTGATTGTGGTGAGGATGGGTATTACGCAGTGTATTATAAATATATGAATAAAAAATGCTCAATGTATATATAATCAAGGTTTTCGGGATTTGTTCTGAAACCGGACGTGTATTATTCCTGATGAGTAGCCAGGACAGGGCGAGAGCAGGTGAAGTGTGTTTATTAGTCAATACGAGAACAGCGGCGGCTGGAACAAGTCATGGTTTGGTGTTTACCTGGAGTTTACCTGGAGAGAGTTTCGGGGGTCAACGCCCCCGCGGCCCGGTCTGTGACCAGGTATGTGGGTGGTATTTTTGGGCCTAGTCTAGGCCATTGGTTATTATATATTAGTTATGCTCTCACGATTTTCTTTTTAGGCCACAGTGTGTGCAAGGGCCTGTGTTTTGGAGATAACATATCATGTTTTGACTGCATGCAAAGTAGCCGGCGGGAAAGTGGGGGGTTTATAAAGCCTCCTTGTTCATATATTACTACTCACTAGTAGCAGTGTGCTAGTGAGCTCATGTGAGTGAGTAAAGGTGAACTAGAGTGTGGTAATTTGTAGAGTAGGTTGTATTTTGTATATGCAAGTTTACTATTAATATATTATATTTTTATATATGTTAGTGTTGTGTTTGTTGCCTTCCTGTTGACTCCACACTTAATGTGAAGGTACAAGCTGGTTCTTGGTTGGTTTATATGGTGTAATTTAAATGCATTTAGACCAGGCAGGCTGTTTACCCCTAGGAGCCAGGATTTTTATTTACGTTAGTAAAAGGCATAACAATGGGGTAGTGATGATGGTGGGTTGGTGATGGTGGAGGTGGTGGTTGTGGTGGTGATGATGGTGGAGTGGTGAGTGAAGATGGTGGTGGTAGTGGTGATGATGATGGTGATGGTGAGGTATGGATGTAGGCGGTGATGGTGTTGGTGGGGTGGTGGTGGGGGTATAGGTGGTGGTAATGGCGGTAGTGACGGTGGTGGAGGTGGCGGTGCGGGTGTAGATGGTGGTGGTGGCTATTAATCAGGCAATGTTGAAAAAAATGTGTATTAAAAACGGTCCATTAAAACTGTGTCAGTGAATAGGGTTTGTACTGGAAACGGACGTGTATTGGACCTGGTCATGGGTGGGCAGGGGATGAGAGAGCTGTGGGGTGTAGTGTCACTAGTCCTGTCAGTACTGGAACAACCATTGTTGGAAAAGGATACTGTTCGGTGTTTAGTTAAGTATGGGGGTGTGTGGCATGCAAAGAGTACGTAACCTTTATTCAGCTCATGTACACGCCCTCATTTACTCTACCATTGAAAAAGAAGCCCTCGTGCTGGTACTGGCTTTGGAGCACTTTGATGCATATGTGGGACAAACTTCGCAGGTGGTCACTGTCTACAGTGATCACAATCCTCTAGTATATCTCCAAACCATGAAGAACCACAACACAAGGCTCATGCGATGGACGCTAAGATTGCAACCATATTTTCCGAGAATTGTACATATTGCCGGCAAAGAAAATATGTTGGCAGACTCTTTATCAAGAGTCTAACGATATTATTTATAATAATTATATATTAGGTTAGGATGTGTTAGGTTACTTGTGGTAACCCCTTCCAAGCTCTTTTTTTTATCCCCTGTTGTGGGTTTTTTTTTTAGTGAGGGGATGCGGGCTACTGTCCGCCCGTGTCTTGGACCTAAGCTAGCCCGACTGTCTGCTGTTATGCTCTGAGTTTAGGGTTTGGCTTTTTGTCACGTGAAAAGCTGAGCTCTATCTGGGAGTTGAATTGTTGAGAAGAAAGGCTGTCCCATTATTTTGTGCCATGGCAGCATAGTTACCACTGGGAGGTGGGAGCCTAACCCTGAGCCTTCTCGGGGTGGGGGTGTGGCATGCAAAGAGTACGCAACCTTTATTCGGCGCATGTACACACCCTCATTTACAGGCTATCTCCCCCAACCAGCGAACTAGGTGACTGAGGGTTGACGATGGGGCCCCGTCGTTCAACCAGTACCCAGGTTCCAGCCAATGAGAAGATGGTTTTGGCAATCGTTGGGGTATTCTGCAATCGTACTGTGCATAGCAAATAACTTATACATTGGGGTATGCCACCTAGACGAGTCAGACGTCTGGTGTCAGCATATACTTTGTTTAACCTACCTAAATTGTCCCTACAGCATTGTTGGCAAATTGCTCGTTCCATTGGCATTGATTACGAACGCATCACAGACTCATCAGACTCCTCCCTCTGCAGGAGCTAGGGAAAAAACTCCTATGTTCTCGCAGGAGGAAGATGATATATCAACGGAGCAAAATCGTCAGTCTAGTGCAGCAGGGTTGTCTCAAGGTGAATCAGCAGCATTGGCACTTGAGCTGGCAAAAATCAATCTTGAGCAGACTACGGAACAGAGAGCATTTGCAAAAGAAGAATTTGATAGGGAAAAAGAAAGGAGGCAGTTTTCACATTCTGTAAATGACTTTAGTTTACAGAAAGCAGTACAGCTTTTTCCTCACTTCAAAGAGACCGAACCAGAAAAAATTTTCGAAGCTTTCGAAAATCAGGCTCGAGCCTTGAGGTGGCCGGAACAGCATTGGGCATCGTTGGTTCACACAGCATTGTTTGGTAAGGCACAGGAATTTACGTCAGTGTTAAATGACACTGATTTTTCTGATTATAAAGTAGTGAAGACCACAGTGCTGGGAACATATATTTGTATCCCAGCTAAGTATCGAAAGTTTTTTAAGTTAGGCAGACGACAGCTTGGTCAATCCCTGGTTGATTTTGTGCGACAGCAGACCAAAGCTTCTACCAGCTGGTATAAAGCAAGTGGTGTTGCTACCTTCGATGATCTTGTGCAGCTTATTCTGATTGACAACCTGCTGGAGTCTGTGGGACCAGAGGTTCGAGTCTTTCTGCAGGATCGTGACTTAACCACTGCATTGGAGGCAGCCAGGTTGGCTGATACCTTTGAAACTAACCGCTCCTTGTCCGAGCGGTCCTGTCTCTCTTTTCAACAGCCTGGCATGAGCAGAGATCGTCAACCTTGGAGAATGAAGTGCCAGCCGGAGGGAGAGCATCTACGTCAGTCAACTAAGTCACCTGGTGAGCCACGCTTCTCAACTTATGGTACACCTGGTGAGAGACAAACTACTCAACATAGTGCATCTCGACAACAGTATCCAGAGACACCAGCCAGAGCGACACTAGCTGCAACGTCAGCAGGGAGTAAAGGGCAAGCCTGTCGTCTGCTTCCTCTGTAATAAAGTAGGTCACATCCATCCCAACTGCCCTCACAAACCCCAACCCATTGGGAAAATCTCTAATATCCCTAGTAACATGTCCCTGAGAGAAGTAGAAAAAGGGATGGCCCCTTATTGCTGTAAGAGTCTTATTTCCCTTCAGGAAAATTCTGAAACAACTGAAGTCAAAACCTTTAGAGATACTGGACCATATTGCTCACTTACAAGAAAGGGAATATTACCCCTTTCAAAGAACACTTCCTTGAATTCCTCTGTTTTATTGGAAGCATTTGGAGGAGCTATATATTCTGTCCCTTTGCATAAAATTTATGTACAGTGCAAATATTACACTGGGTACTTGACTGTGGGTGTGTCCGAAGGATTCCCCATGAAAGATGCCATGTTATTACTGGGTAATAACATTACCACTGCTAGTGTATGACCTGAACCCATAATGATTAATTCTTCTCAGGTGTTGGCCATAACTCGGGCAACATCCCAAGGGTTGTCTGGCGAGAATGTTGACCTATCCTTGGACGACTCCGATCTCGGAATAGCCACATTGTTTTATGAGGAAAACTGGACAGAGCCTCGTAGATCAAGTGAACAGACTCAGATCAAGACTTCCTATTCCAAGGTTGCAGGATTGCCAGATATTTCTGTTTCCATGCCCGAGGGACTGTCCTTCCGGGAGGAACAACGAAAGGACTTTTCTTTAAATTTCGGTTTTCAGGCAGCCATGGGCTTTTTGTCACGTGAAAAGCTGAGCTCTATCTGGGAGTTGGATTGTTGAGAGGAAAGGCTGTCCCATTATTTTGTGCCATGGCAGCACAATTACACTGGGAGGTCGGACCCTAATCCTGAGCCTTCTCAGGGTGGGGGTGTGGCATGCAAAGAGTACGCAACCTTTATTCGGCGCATGTACACACCCTCATTTACAGGCTATCTCCCTCAAACAGTGAACCAGGTGACTGAGGGTTGACGATGGGGCCCCGTCGTTCAACCAGTACCCAGGTTCCAGCCAATGAGAAGATGGTTTTGGCAATTGTAGAGGTTATGTGGATACCACTCTCCTGTCTGCCCTTGTCATTCCCATTCTAGAGCTGGTTGAAGCACGGTCTGCTCTCTAGTGGCTTCTATTCTGCCTTGCTTACCATGGAGTGCACTAATACCTATTGCTGTACATAGTGTATATAGTGTACATACTTCTGTTCTAAATTGGTGAAGATAATATAAGTCAAATGTTTTCTGCTGTGTTTATTTTGCTCCCTTTACACCCAGGATAACAGGCCATTTGGGCTCCTGGGTTGTAATAGGGGGATGGTATTTTGTGTACTTTTAGGCCATAGGTTGTTTTAACAATTCTGTGTTTACTTTTGATATTACCTGTAAGGTCCTAGTATGTAGAGGGGCCTGTTTAAGTTTTGGAGAGTACAGGTGAAATGTTTTAGGCCTGCAGGCTAAGAGACCGGTGGAAGGAGCAGGTGTAGTGGAGCCCCCACTTTCTGCATATGCTTTAATTTTAAATAAGTCATTCATCTCTCAACCTGCGGGCTGGGAGGACGCACTGTGAGCTTGCTCCGGCTTGCACCTGGTGGCGGCCCATGTACTACAATCCACAAGATGGCAGACCATCAAGGTCGGAGAGTAAACACGGTCTGTGTTGAATTCACCCGAGGCTCCCTCAGTGGTTCTACAATGCATGCATTAATGTCGTGCATCATACGCGACATCTACGGCATCCCCAATGAAGAATTATATGGTGTAGCTCTAAATGGATGTCGAGGATATTTGTGAAATTCGCGAATGCCAGCTTTTACACCAAGATTGTGCAAACTTTTCAAGAAAAGAGAATGGTGGTAAATTCAGCTGTGGAGGTTTGTCTACATGACGTCTACGTATGTCACCTGGGTCAGGGTGAGAAACGTGCCTTTCGAGGCTGAGGAGTACGATCTGTGGGATGTTTTTGGTAGATACTGAACGGTGCATGCAGCGACCAAGGGAGTGTGGAGAGAGGGCCAATACTAGGGGCTCCCAGAGGGCTCCTTCACCATCAAGAAGATGCTACACCACCGATTCCCTCTTACGTACGTCTGGAGAAATATAGGACCCAGGTGTTTGTTCATTACGCTGGCCAAAGGAAGACATACAGACCATGCAACTCTTATGAGCATATGGCTGCCCAGTGCCCCCGTCGATTGGTAGTCCGCTCCCGGGACCCTTCACCTGTGGGCCTACAAGCTGAAGCCTTCGTGCCTGAGTCTGGTCCCCCAGCTGGGCAAGGTTCCAAGCTTTGGAGTGAAGAGAAGAGAAGAGAAGAGACAAGAAGACGCAGTCTACGATGTGTGCCACCTTGTCAGTGGATGCTACGACCGTGCCCACACTTTCTGTGGATCCTGTCAGGCCTGGGGATTTGACACAGGATAGGTTGCTGGAAGACGTGCTTCATGACCTCCTGGATGGAACAGAGCCTGGTCCTGTTGTTTCACCGGTGTGTTGTGAGTTAACGATGGAGGAATCACCTAACGTAGTGGTGCATGACACACCCACGTTTTTACGGACGCATGGGGTGGTGGTGGAGGTCCACTAGGAAGCTTCGTCTGGCGAGATGTATGAGGATGGCAAGTCCCGCAAACGATCGGCGGGAGTGTCGGACATAGACAAGGTCTTGACACCAAGACAGCGCCCGGGGAAGAAATCGTGGGCGAAAGTGGCTGAGGCGCCTCTCGCAGAAGGGGTAGTTACAAGATCAAGTGTGTCACCATCAATGCCAATGGCCTGAGGTCGGAAGTTAAAAAAGTGTGGATGGAGTGGTTTTTCCGACGTTATGATGTGGATGTATGTTTTATGCAGGAACACAATTACAAGTTTGGTAGAGAATTACGGCTGAAAGGCTACCGCATGTATGTGAGTAATTCTTTAAGATTCAAGGGTGGGGTGGCTATAGCAGTGAAGCAGTCCAGGCCTTCTTGTGTCTTGGAATGGGAGGAGGGGGGAGGTGGAAAGGTGGTAATGGTGGATGGGTATAGGGGTGGGGTTAGAGTTTGTTTTATTGGAGTTTATATGCCTGCGGACAGTAACTCTAAAGTTAAAATAGTTTTTGTGAGGGAGGTTTTAAGGTATCACACTCTGGGTTGCCTTTATTTTCGGTCTTGGATGGGGATTGGAACTGCATAATCCGCCATGGTGATGTTGAGCCGAGGGAGGCGGGGTGCGTTTTACCTGTCCTAAGAAATTTGCTGGGGAATGCAGAGGTTTATGATGTGGTGGGGCGGGGTGGGTGGGGGTTGGAGCACACGTTTGTCCACAGAGGCTACGCGGCCTGACTGGATAGGCTTTATGTAACACAAGGAATTCGAGTTGGGCGCGTATAGATCTTTGATATAGAGTTTTCAGACCATCGTGCAGTGCTAGCAGATTTAGACTGAGATGGAATGTTACAGATTTATCCAGGTTATTGGAAACTAAATGTGCGGCTTTTGGAGGGGGAGAGAGATAGGTCTACTTTTCAGGTTTGGTGGCCGAATCTCTGGGATACTCGGAAGGAAGGTGAATGTTTGTTGGAATGGTGGGAAACGTGTGCCAAACCCGGGATAGTGAGTTATTATAGGAATCTGGGTAAGGAAGAAGCAAGGTGGAGGTATGGGTTACAAAATTACCTGGAGGGGCAACTGAACGATTGTTATGTTGGGGACGGAAGTAGTAGGTATGAAAACATCGAACATCTTTGCAATCAACTGGCCGAAATCCACAATGAGTGTTTCAATGTGGTTAGAAACAGGGCGGGCATGGAAGAAGTGCTATGGGGCGACAAACCTTTGGGTTGTGTCCTGCGGAAATTTAGGGTTAGACAACAAGCAACATCCCTTCTGTGTTTGGAAGCATGCACCGGTTTGCGTGGTTACCAGCCTGGTCAGTTGCTCTCTAATACGGACAGCATGAGTTTTCATACTGACCTTTGGTTTGAGGAAAAGCTCCGATGGAGAGCAGGGGGGGTTCATGAGGGTGGTCTGCTTGGGAGGGGTATTCAGAAAGGTCATAAGTGAAAGGGATCGGAGGGTACTAGAGGGTAGGTTTTGTGTGGAGGAGGTCTAAGAGGCGATTTTTAGAATGAGTAAAGGGAAAGCACCAGGCATAGATGGCATATCAAATGAATTTTATAGGATGCATTGGGGAAACATTAAACAATGCTTGGTTGAGGTATTGAACTGCATGCTTATGAAGGGGAGGTTGGGTACATCAAAGAGTACAGGGGTAGTGGTGTTGGTGCCCAAAAAGGGAGGGGGCAGAGGTCTGAGCGCTTATAGGGCTATCTCTCTAATCTGTTCGGTCTATAAAATATTCGCAAAGGTCCTAGGTAACAGGATGAGAAAAGTCATGGAATCGGTTATTCATAGGGGACAGTTAGGCATACCAGGTAGGAGTATGAGGGAAGGACATGGGCGTATTAGGGAGTTTTTGGGGGAATGTTAAGGGGATGTCCTCGGACTTGACTGGCAAAATGCTTACGATTGTGTTGACAGAGATTTATTAAGGCTTATTTTATTGAAGCAGGATTTTGGGGAGGGAATAGTACGATGGTTTGACACTTTGTATGCCTCTGCAATGGTAAGAGTACAGGTGAATGGTAAGTTAGGGCAGCCTGTATGCATGGAGCGGGGTTTGAGGCAAGGATGCCCCCTCTCTCAGCTGCTTTTTGCCTGTGCGCAAAATCCATTTTATGAACTGGTGGATGGCGGTCTGGGATGTGGGGTACTGGGTAATAATCGTGCAGCGTGTGTAGTTGGTTACGTGGATGATACCACGATTTTGTTAAAAGGGGAGGACTTGCAGATCGTAAGCAGGGTTGTTGAGTTTTTTGGGGCAGCAACTGGTATGTGTGTCAACAGAGCAAAATCAAAATTATTGGAGGTGGGTACGTGGGTGGGAGGGGGTTTGGGCGAAAGGTATGGGTGATTAGTTGTGGAGCAACTTAAAATATGTGGGATCGTGTACATGACAGAAGAGATGGAGGGTCGAAGGGTAAATTCTGAATTGGTGATAAAAAAGACTTTAGACCGTCTCAGAGGTTTAATTGCTGGGGATGTCTCCTTGCAACAAAGGGCAGTGGTGGTTAACTCTCTTGTTTACAGCAAGGTATGGTGAGTGGCTGAGGTATACCCATTAAGGGACGTGGATATTCAGGAGCTGCAGAGAAGGGTCTTATGGTATGTATGGGGTTTTGGGAGAGCTTGGTTGAGTAGGGAGGTTGTCATGACACACGTACGTCTTGGGGCTTTAGGTCTCTTGGCATTGGGGCCACGGGCAAAGGCTCTACATGTAAAACAGCAGTTCCTTCGGGAGGATGGGGAGAGAGGAGCCCGGGTGGGTCGGGTAATGGTAGATATACGCAAATGGTGGAGTGGCAGAGGATTAATAGAGTGTGAGGACATGTTGCGTCTGTTGTTGTCGTAGGGAAATATGGGACGGTTTTTGTAAGCTTAAGTTGGCACCGAGGGTTCGCGAATTAGTGTACAGATTCATCATGGGTATTTTAGTTTCGAAATCAGTTTTAAGCAGGATGGGTTTGGTAAGGGATGCGAATTGTTTAAGTTGTGGTCTGGAAGAAACTGCGTTTCATGTGGTTTATTTTTGTGAAACATTGGAAGAAGTTCATACGTGGTTGGGTGGTTTTAGGGTTTCTCAGTGGGAGAAGTATCTCAACTCTACAGGCATTAACCTTGGAAGTTAGCGGCGTGTCAAGGCAGGTAAGAAGGGCAATACTGTACGTGGTGGCTGACTTCCTATATATCTCATGGGGTATGAGGGAAACCGAGGGAGCAGTTAGGGTTAGGGCGATTGCGGCGGGTATTTATAGAACAGCTTGTAGGAACAGACTCCTTTACGGTGGGAGGTGGGGTACCGTCTCCCCTGCAAGCTATAGGAGTCTTACAGTACAGCGGTTACTGCAACTGAGAGGCGGGTAAGGCAGCGAGGGACTGGACTCATCCCGTGGTAACACCTTAAGGTATGTTAGGATACTTAGGGTGGAAGCAGGAGTTACTGAGTTGCGTGTTTGTAGTTATGGTAAGTTACGTGTGCTTGAGGGTGTATGGATGTGATGCGATGTGCGACTGAGATCTTGATTTTTTCTACTTGCTGGACATTTCGTCTAGCAAGACGGACGAAACGTTTTTGTTCGGTAAATGCTTTTTCCTTTTGTGAAACTGGACCAGTTCCCGGCCATGGCCGAGTTTGTATTTTTTTGCTAATGTCTTTTTGGTGGCGTAGCGAAATCTTGTGGGTCTTTCCCAGTGTCATCGTAGGTATTGTTCCTGACATGTAGCACACAGTCGTCGTGCTGATGTCAGCATCATTAGTATAGTGTTCTAATTGTCTTTTTAGGGGTTAATTTTAAGCATCCTAATTGGTGTGTAGAGAAATATTGTCTTTTTCGTCTCCTTTTGTGAAACGACCACCCCATGAGGTTTGTCGTTAATTTTCTGAAGGATGACAATGTTTCATCTTACGATTTTATCATGCTTAGTAGTTACCTCTAGACTCCTATTTAAAGTTTTCAATGGATTTGATGATAGGTAACATGTGTATGGTGTGAAGGGTAACAGTATTTCGACGGGGGGGGGGGTAAGTCGAAGTAATCCCACATTCAACCTTATGGCCCATAAACATATGGGTGTTAATACTGATTGTACGTGGTAGTTAGGAACTTACAACTGATTCCCTAGTGGTTTAGCGCTTCCTTTTGATTATAATAATAATTACACTTGATTCCATGTCATAAATATGTACCTACCTCTTGGACCGTAAACTGGAAACTTTTGTGTTACTCGCGGAGTAATTATGATTTCTGTACCTGTTCTTTTGTCACATGAAGTTTTTACATAAAGTATATATAAAAAAGAAAAAAATACATACAACAGATTATTGTACAATGCTTATGATACAGTTGTGAGTAAATCATTTGTATTCGTTTTTTTTTTTTCAGGGTTTCCATATATTTGTTTATCATTTATATTATCCCTTATGTTATTATTTGCATTTCCAGTAATGCACTGGATAACTAGTTTTGGACATTGTAGTTTTTTGTTCAGTTTTAATTTTTTTTTTAGTTGTATATAAGCGGTGAGTGGTTCAGGTTAGTTCAGGGTATTGGTCTAATACTCTCTTGATGTGAAAGTTTTGATCGTGTTTGTCCTTTATGTAACCTGATTGTTAATCGCTGATGTATGTTAACATAAGAAAGAAGGAACACTGCAACAGGCCTACTGACCCATGCAGAGCAGGTCCATGTCCGTCCCCGACTTCGACCAATGAGCACCCCCCCCCGAATTAGCCCAATGACCTACCCAGCCTGGTCATCTCCACTCAAGGATGGAGCACGGCACCAGACCCAGCAGCACAAGCTAGTCAGGTCAACTCACACCCACCCACACCCACTCATGTATTTATCTAACCTATTTTTAAAACTACACAACGTTTTAACCTCAATAACTGTACTCGGGAGTTTGTTCCACTCATCCACAACTCTATTACCAAACCAGTGCTTTCCTATATCCATCCTGAATCTGATTTTTTCCAACTTGAAACCATTGCTGCGAGTCCTGTCTTGGCTGGAAATTTTCAGCACGCTATTTACATCCCCTTTATTTATTTCTGTTTTCCATTTATACACCTCGATCATATCCCCCCTAATTCTACGCCTTTTGAGAGAGTGCAGATTCAGGGCCCTCAGTCTATCCTCATAGGGAAGATTTCTGAAACATGGGATCATCTTTGTCATCCTCCTCTGTACGTTTTCCAGAGCATTTATATCCATTCTGTAATACGGTGACCAGAACTGAGCAGCATAGTCTAAGTATAGTATAATTAAGGTTACTAGCAATATATCTATATTTTTATCAAAGTGAATTTAACTACCCTTCCTGATAAGTATTTTCCAGCTGCAGCACTTTTGGTAAATTTACCTTCCTGGACCTGAGTGATGTATTTTGTACAATATTTAAATGTGCCTACACAAGGCTGATACCTATAGGTGCCAGCATATATTTATGTAATGTAATAAATACGTTACATGGATACCTACACAGGGAAAATTATGAAATTTAGAATGATAATTTACATTTGAAACCTGGAGAGTCAATATTTAAAGGAAGGATTTTAGGAAGAATTAACTATAAAATATTAACTGTAATAAATTACCTTTTCACAGGTGTAATTATTAAAGAATTATTATTATGCCTGATTTTTGTGTGTGCAAATTTAATGACTTAAAGGTTTATATAATAATATTTTTCTGAGAATATAATAATATTTAGTGTTTTATTATTAATTTCCAAGATGTCTGGAAGCAGTCGATATTCTAGTGCTGACAGAGATCTTAGAGGAGATCCTGGATCAAACCCCAATAAGAATAACGTAGAAATGTTAAGGTTGAAATTAGCCGTAATTATGGAGGAAAAAGAACTGAGAAGGATTGGATGTATGAAGATCCGTGAAAAAAATGTTAGAAATCCTTCGGGCTGAAGAAAGATAATTTGCTTCCCAACAAGGAACAGGCAACGGGGCAGACCTATTTAATTTGTATAAAGCAATAAAGTTGGTTACTAAATTTTTGGAAAAAGATCCTAACAATTATTTTATATTTGAAAAAAAAAAGGTACCAGCAAATTCCCAGCAGCGGCCAGACAGTAACTGGGCCACGTTAACAAGAACCCAAATTAATTGATAAAGAGTTACAAGCTGTTAACTCTCTAGATGAACATGTACTTTCAGATTATGATAAGATGCAAGATGTTGTGTTATTGGCTTATCAGATATTGCCAGAGAGATATAGGCAGAAGTTTAGAAGTTTAATTAAAGTTTCAGGAAGGTCAATCCTTTGTGGAGTATTGAGAGAAGATGTCGCTGCTGACTAAATGGTGCAGCTCCTAGAATGTTGTTGGTGATGATGGTGTAATTACTATAACTTTTAGAGGATCTTTTGAAAAGTGTAACTTCTGAAATTTAGAAATATTTCTAGGAATTCTTTTTAAAGAGATTACTCATGCTTTAGAGTTAAGCGAAAGGTTTTTAACAAACCAAAAATTTGGAAGTAGTTATCATCCAGACCATGTTATTAATTTTTCTCCAGCAACTAGGAGTAAGAAATTTCTTAAGTGTAAGGCAAATTTTTACCAGCCTCATAATCCAAAGAATTTTCAGCCTACTAACCACCAGAATCATAGTTACCAGGGATTTAAGTCGACTTCTCAGTTACCTGCTCAGGGAAATGGTAAGTCAGTTTTAGGTGCCGGAAATCAGGGAACAGGAAGGAAAAAACCCAGTTTCTCAGGGACTTAAGGACCAGGCTTCTGAACACATGTAGTATCTTGTATTGCAGTCTTACCCCAGAGCAAACCAGGAAGTCAAGCAGGTTTGGACCCCTCGGATGGAGCTTATTTCAAGTAAGACCACAGTGGCCTTGCACCGAAATGAAGGTAGGGTAGAAGTTATGTCTTTAAGGGATAAATGTAGCACATTCCACTTGCTGCTCAAGGATGTATTACCAGTGTCTGAAGACACACTGGAAAACAAATGTTTTAATTTTAAATAACTAGTAGCATTGTGCTAGCGAGCTATCGTGTAATATGTAAAGGGTAGCTTGTGTGTTGTACAATTAAGGTTAATCTTAATATACGTGTGTATATTTTTATAAAGGTGTATTTAACTATCCTTCCAGATGAATATTATCCAACTGTAGCACTTTTGGTGAGTTTACCTTTCTGACCCTAAGTGTATTTTGTTTAATATTTTAAAAGCCCCTAGACAAGGCTGTTACCACGGCGCCATCATATATTTTTTATTTTTTATTACCACATCGACCGTTTCTCACCAAGGCAGTGTGGCCCGAAAAAGAAAAACATTCATCGTGATTCACTCCATCACTCTCTTGCCAGAGGCATATCAAAGACATTGCCAGCTAGTCTGACGGTTTCCCTGATCCTTCATAAATGTTACCTTGCTTACACTTCAACAGCATGTCAAGTCCTAAAAACCATTTGTCTCCATTTGCTCCTAACACGCTCATGCACGCTTGCTGGAAGTCCAAGCCCCTCATACACAAAAACCTCCTTTACAGACTCCCTCCAACATTTCTTAGGCTGACCCCTACCCCGCCTTCCCTCCACTACAAATTTATATACTCTCGAAGTCATTCCATTTCGTTCAACTCTCTCTACATGTCCAAACCATCTCAACAACCCCCTCCTCAGCCTTCTGGATAATAGTTTTGGCAAACCCACACCTCCTCCTAATCTCCAAACTATGGATTCTCTGCATTATATTCACACAACACATTGCCCTCAAACATGACATCTCCACTGCCTCCAACCTTCTCCTTGTTGCAACATTCACAACCCATGCCTCACACCCATGCAAGAACGTTGGTATAACTATACTCATACATTCCCCTCTTTGCTTTCAGCAATAAAGTTCTTTGTCTCCACAAACTCCTCAGTGCACCACTCACCTTTTTCCCCTCGTCAATTCTGTGAATTACCTCATTTTTCATAAACCCATACACTGACACGTCCACTCCCAAATATCTGAATGCATTCACCTCCTCCATACTCTCTCCCTCCAATCTGATATCCAATCATCCGTTACCTAATTTTTTTGTTATCCTCATTACCTTACTCTTTCCTATAATCACTTTTAATTTTCTTCTTTTACATACCCTACCAAACTTATTAACCAACCTCTGCAATTTCTCTTCAGAATCTCCTAAAAGCACAGTGTCATCAGCAAAGAGCAACTGTGATAACTCCCACTTTGTCTTAGATTCTTTATCTTATAACCCCACACCTCTTCCCAACACCCGAGCACTAACTTCTCTTAAAACTCCATCTGTAAATATGATGAACAACCACAGTGACATCACACATCCTTGTCTAAGGCCTACTTTTGCTAGAAAATAATCACCCTCTCGCCTACATACGCTAACTTGAGCCTCACTATCCTCTTAAAGAATTTTCACTGCTTTCAATAACCTACCTCCTAATCAATACATTTGCAACATCTGCCACATTGCCCCCCTATCCACCCTGTCATACGTCTTTTCCAAATCCATAAATGGCACAAAAACCTCTTTACCCTTATCTAAATACTATTCACTTACATGTTTTACTACAAACACTTAGTCCACACACCCCCTACCTTCCTAAAGCCTCCTTGTTCATCTGCTATCCTGCTCTCTGTCTTATTCTTAATTATTTCAGTAATAACTGTCCCATACACATTACCAGGTATACTTAACAGACTTATTCCCCTATCATTTTTTCACTCTCTTTTGTCTCTTTTGCCTTTATATAAAGGAACTATGCATGCTCTCTGCCAATCTCTAGGTACCTTACCCTCTTCCATACATTTATTAAATAAAAACACTAACCAGTCCAAAACTATATCCCCACATGCTTTTAACACTTATATCTTTATCCCATCGATCCCAGCTGCTTTACCCCCTTTCATTCTACTCACCGCCCCACGCACTTCTCCCACACTCACAACTGGTTCTTCCTCACTCCTATAAGCTGTCATTCCTTTTTGCCCTATACACGAAATCACGGCTTCCCTATCTTCATCAACATTTAACAGTTCCTCAAAATATTTCCTCAATCATCCCGATACCTCTAATTCTCCGTGTAAGAGCTCTCCTCTCCTATTTTTAACTAACAAATCCATACGTTACCCAGGCTTTCTCTACTAATTAATCGCGCTCCAAAACTTTTTTTTATTTTCAACAAAATTTGTTGATAACATCTCGCCCACTTTCTCATTCGTACTCTTTTTTCACATTGCTTCACCACTCTTCTAATCTCTATTTTTCTCTCTCCATATACTCCTCCCTCCTTGTATCACTTCTACTTTGTAAAAACCTCTCATACGCTTACTTTTTCTTTCTTACTACTCTCTCTTTACATCACCATTCCACCAATCGCTCTTCTTCCCTCCTGCACCCACTTTCCTGTAACCACAAATTTCGGTTGAACACTCTAACACTATATTCTTAAAGTTACCCCATACATCTTGCACCCCATCGCCTATACTCACACTAGCCCATCTATCCTCCAACAGTTGTTTATATCTTACCATAACTGCCTCCTCCTTTAGTTTATAAACCTTCACCTCTCTCTTACGTGCTGCTTCTATTCTCCTTGTATCCCATCTACCTTATACTCTCAGTGTAGCTACAACTAAAAAGTGATCTGGTATATCTGTGGCCCCTCTATAAAAATGAACATGCTGAAGTCTACCCAACAGTCTTTTATCTACCAATACATGTATATATTTATGTAACGTAATAAATATGTTAGAGTGGCGGTAGTGATGGTGGTTAAGAGTGTTGGCAGTGGAGTGGTTTATGGTGATGGTGGGGATTGTAATGATAGTAGGGTGGTGGTGGGAGCGATGGTGATTTTGATTGGGTGTTTTTTGGGGGTGGTAGTTTGGGATGATGGTGGGAGTGGGGGTGGGGGTAGTGTTGATGTCAGTAATATAATTATCTACATGCTATGTAATACAAGGTAACAAGGTAACCTTGTGATCCTTCATACTGGTATTCCTTCACATCTCTGTATGAGATGTGAAGGAAAATTATGAAAATTAGACTCAGCTTGGCAGCGAAGGTATCGCCACCTTTTAAACATCAACCAGAATAACAGCGTCTCTCCTTCTGGTCCTCTACACATCTCTCTACCCACAGCAAAATGGTGGCAGGTGTGGGGTGGAATCTGAGGTCCTGGAGCTGTAACTGTGAGTGATGGAAGAGTGTGTGTGTGGGGGGATGCGTCCGTGTGTCTTGGCGCCTGTTCAATTTTCCTGCCTCAGTGCCTCTGTAATACGTCTTCACTGTAACAAAGTATTCTCATCATTCACCTCAATAAAATGGTGTCAGCGATTGACAGAATTCTTTGAAATCTGGATGTCGGAGTGATTTTGTGTTAAAAAGACGTCACTCTCACTACCATCTTTCCTGCTTCATATTACCAGCCAGTTCCTGCAAGCACCTCTAACAGCCAATTACTTTCCTCTCGTCTGTAACAGCATACTGTAGCATCAGTGAGCTGTATTCTAAGTGAATAGTGGACATTCTAAGTGATACTTGAAAACAAAGATGTTTTTGTGTCATGGCTAAGCGCCATGACACAAAAACATCTGCACCCTGCACGACACGATTATTGTACAGTGTCAACTTCCTTTTTTTTCTGCAATTATCTTATATTCGTGTATACTCTGTCAATTTGCAGTTATGTGTAATCATTTCCAGCCGTTTACAATGGTTCTTGTAAAAGGGGGAAAGTTGAGCCAGCTACCCAAAACTAGGAAGTAAATTTTTCTATGCCATTTGCTCCTGAGTATCTCGGTGGTTATTTAAATTTTTGAGTAAGTATTTTTCCTGAATTCTTTTACCAGTAAATTCGCTGGGTGAATACTGTATGACTCACGAAATCGTAATGACACGATTGCAAACAAACCATACCACAGGCGGGGTTAGAACCCGCGATCAGAGAGTCTCAAAACTCCAGACCGAAGAGTTAGCTATGGAGTATAAATATACCTAGTTGGATGAATCTTACCGTGGCTAGCTGGCCCAGTGGCTAACGGGTCGGTCTGGAGTTTTAGGGTTCTCTGGTCGCGAGTTCTAACCCTACCCGTGGTATGGTTTCAATGCTGTATTTCAGTTTAACATTATTGTGGGAATTTTTTATAATTCATCAGTAATTTGTGTGTAAGAATTGATGGGGATAATAATGTTCATACGAAATTTTGTAGATGTGTCTTTAATATGACTTTTAAATGATGTGTCACGTGAAAACCATTATTTTCTATAATTTCCTTATATACTGTAAGGAGTTGATTTAAGGAAAAAAATGTTTTAATGTTGGAAGAAATTAATATTTCAATAATGAAAATGTATTATATACCCGAAAATGTTATTGAATTAATTTTGAAGATGTATTGGTACACCAAAACTTTTATGGGGGGTGAGAGGGAGGGCAGAGACTGGAATGTGGCTTAATGTGTATATTGTGCTAATGAGTGATGTTAATTAATCATAGGTCATAGGGGCTGATAGAAATGTTATCGCCAGGTGTTAATGGGATGAAGTATTGACCACCGTGTGAATTACAAGACCATGATTTTGTAAGATATATTTCGTTTTATATAAAAATGTTATAGAACAAACAGTCATCAAGTTCACAATAAGTTCTCGTTGATCATATACATTACACTATTAACACAATCAATGTTAGTGGCTTGAGATATTTAATTTAATAAAAATTCACGAAATATATGTTCATATAAATCAAAGGTCTAGAAGTGAGTAGGGAAGCTATGATGGTGGATATCGAAGGAGGAGTAACGTGGTGACCCATATTCCTATAGTCCCACAGTCTCATAGGAACATCAATATCAGTAAGTATAATCTGTTTTAAATGTGCCGGAGTGCTCTCTGGTTATGTGTGTGAAATGTTAATTCAGGATTGTACCTGTGAAATTCGTCCACAAATTTTCACAATTATGCCTTCTGTAAAATATTCAAAGTGTGATTACTTTCTTTGATGAAGGAAGTCGCAGAGGGATATGTCAACTGATCATTTAAAATTTTGTTCCACTTATATTCTATTTCTGTTTGAGGTATTCTTTGGCCAGTTACCATGACAACATTGTCAGTGCCCAACCATCCTCCTTGCTGATGATTACATATTTAAGAAAAGTTACCAGGACTATTTTTGCTATACTATGTTTAATCTGGAGAATATATAAATTACTAGCAAGTTATAATTTCTCAGAAAAATAATATTTCTATCACGAGTGAGCTGTGTCGTCTTCTGACTTGTACTGGATATTGCCTGTAAGATTAACTGTTGTCTGTAAGATTAACTATTGCCTGTAAGATTAACTGTTGTCTGTAAGATTAACTATTGCCTGTAAGATTAACTATCGAATTACAATACATAAGTTTTAGATAGGTGGGAAAAGCAGTATATGCATCACTGTATACTTCAGTATATATACGTCTGTTGTGAGTCAGTTACCTGACTTTTATAAATGTTAAAGTCAGGATATCACACAGTGCTTGAACTTGTGTGATATCTCAGTAAAATAACTAATATTCTCCTAAGTGACCTTATTCTCAGTAAAGTGAGTCGGTATCAGTAAAATGTCACTGTCTATTCTAATGAGTTCCCTTACAGAACTTATTAACTGTGTCAACAATTTGCTTTGAAGACAGTGTGTCTTATATAACTGTAATAATGTTATTATTTAACATTAATACAGTTTTATGAGTAAGACACACATTTATTACTTATGTGCACCAAGTTGGCCTTGTTTGCTAAGGACTGTTAAATACTAAATCTTAAGTTAGTCCTAAGTTTGCCTAAGATACTGGGATCATAAACCTTGGGATATATATATATAGTGCCGAATAGATAAAACTTGATATTTTGGATATAATTGCAACTCTATTTTGGCCGAATAAAGCAAGCGAAAATTTCATTGTTTGTTATTATTAAAATATTATTAACTTATCTAAAATATATTTAGTTAGATGACGCTAAATTAAATTGTGTTTGTTATAATAAAGTTTGTAAGCTTTCTAAGGTTCTATTGGCACAAAATTATTAATTTTTACATTAACATAAATGAAAAATATATCTTAAAACTTATAAGAATTTTTTTTAGAAAGGACTTCATTTTAAATGAGTTCTTGCAAATTGATCAATTTTACCTATTCGACACGACATACATGCACACACACACACACACACACACACACACACACACACACACACACACACACACACACACACACACACATATATTTATATATATATTTTTTTTCAGCAAGTCGGCCGTCTCCCACCGAGGCAGGGTGACCCAAAAAAGAAAGAAAATCCCCAAAAAGAAAATACTTTCATCATTCAACACTTCCACTTCACTCACACATAATCACTGTTTTTGCAGAGGTGTTCAGAATACAACAGTTTAAAAGTATATACGTATAAAGAGACACAACATATCCCTCCAAACTGCCAATATCCCAAACCACTCCTTTAGAGTGCAGGCATTGTACTTCCCATTTCCAGGACCTAATTCCGGCTATATAAAATAACCGGTTTCCCTGAATCCCTTCCCTGATCACACTCCAACAGCTCGTCAGATATCAAATACCATTCGTCTCCATTCATTCCTAACACACTCACGCACGCTTGCTGGAAGTCCAAGCCCCTCGCCCACAAAACCTCCTTTACCCCCTTCCCTCCAACCCTTTCGAGGACGACCCCTACCTTGCCTTCCTTCCCTCCCTTACAGATTTATACGCTCTCCATGTCATTCCACTTTGATTCATTCTCTCTAAATGACCAAACCACCTTAACAACCCTTCTTCAGCCATCTGACTAATACTTTTATTAACTCCACACCTCCTAATTTCCACACTCCGAATTTTCTGCATAATATTTGCACCACACACTGCCCTTAGACAGGACATCTCCACTGCCTCCAATCGCCTCCTCGCTGCAGCATTTACAACCCAAGCCTCACACCCATATAAGTGTGTTGGTACCAGTATACTTTCATACAGTCCTTTCTTTGCCTCCATAGATAACGTTCTTTGTTTCCACATATACCTCAATGCACCACTCACCTTTTTTCCCTCATCAATTCTATGATTAACCTCATCTTTCATAAATCCATCCGCTGATATGTCAACTCCCAAATATCTGAAAACATTCACTTCTTCCATACTCCTCCTCCCCAATTTGGTATCCAATTTTTCTTTATCTAAATCATTTGATACTCTCATCACCTTACTCTTTTCTATGTTCACTTTCAACTTTCTACCTTTACACACACTCCCAAATTCGTTCACTAACCTCTGCAGTTTTTCTTTAGAATCACCCATAAGCACAGTATCATCAGAAAAAAGTAACTGTGTCACTTCCCATTTTGTATTTGATTCCCCATAGTTTAATCCCATCCCTCTCTCGAACACCCTAGCATTTAATTCTTTTACAACCCCATCTATAAATATATTAAACCATGATGACATTTCACATCCCTGTCTAAGACTTACTTTTACCGGGAAGTAGTCTCCCTCTCTTCTACACACCCTAATCTGAGCCTCACTATCTTCATAAAAACTCTTTACAGCATTTAGTTACTTACCACCTATTCCATATACTTGCAACATCTGCCACATTGCTCCCCTATCCACTCTATCATATGCCTTTTCTAAATCCATAAATGCAATAAAAATTCTCTACATTTATCTAAATACTGTTCACATATATGCTTCAATGTAAACACTTGATCTACACATCCCCTACCCACTCTAAAACCTCCTTGCTAATCTGCAATCCTACATTCTGTCTTACCTCTAATTCTTTCAATAATAACCCTATCGTACACTATCGTAAACTAATTCCTCTATAATTTTTACAATCTCTTTTGTCCCCCTTCCCTTTATATAAGGGGACTATACATGCTCTCCGCCAATCCCTAGGTACCTTCCCCTCATTCATACATTTATTAAAAAAAAATACCAACCACTCCAACACTATGTCCTCCCCTGCTTTTAACATTTCTGTCATGATCCCCTCAGTTCCAGTTGCTTTACCCCCTTTCATTCTACGTAATGCCTCATGCACCTCCCCCACACTTTCATCCTGCTCTTCTTTACTCCTAAAAGATGGTATACCTCCCTGGCCAGTGCATGAAATTACCGCCTCCCTTTCTTCGTCGACATTTAAAAGTTCCTCAAAGTATTCTCGCCATCTACCCAATACCTCCATCTCCCCATCTACTAACTCTCCTACTCTGTTTTTAACTGACAAATCCATTTGTTCCCTAGGCTTTCTTAACTTGTTTAACTCACTCCAATGTTTTTTCTTATTTTCATTAAAATTTCTTGACAGTGCCTCTCCCACTCTATCATCTGCTCTCCTTTTTCACTCGTTCAACACTCTCTTCACCTTTCTTTTACTCTCCATATACTCTACTCTTCTTATAACACTTCTGCTTTGTAAAAACCTCTTAAACTTCCTTTTTCTATTTTATCACACCCTTTACTTCATCATTCCACCAATCACTCCTCTTTCCTCCTGCACCCACCCTCCTGTAACCACAAACTTCTGCCCCACATTCTACTACTGCATTTTTAAAACTATTCCAACCCTCTTCAACACCCCCACTACTCATACTTGCAGCAGCCCACCTTCCTGTCAATAGTTGTTTATATCTCACTCGAACTTCCTCCTCCCTTAGTTTATACACTTTCGTCTCCGTCTTACTTGTTGTTGCCATTTTCCTCTTGTCCCATCTACCTCTTACTCTAACTGTAGTTACAACAAGATAATGATCCGATATATCAGTTGCCCCTCTATAAACGTGTACATCCTGAAGCCTACCCATCAACCTTTTATCCACTAATACATAATCTAACAAACTACTTTCATTATGTGCTATATCATACCTTGTATATTTATTTATCCACTTTTTCATAAATATGTATTACTTATTACCAAACCTCTTTCTACACATAGCTCAATTAAAGGCTCCCTATTTTCATTTATCCCTGGTACCCCAAATTTACCTACTACTCCCTCCACAACATTTTTACCAACTTTAGCATTGAAATCCCCAACCACAAGTACTCTCACACTTGGTTCAAAACTCCCCATGCATTCACTCAACATTTCCCAAAATCACTCTCTCTCCTCTACACTTCTCTCTTCTCCAGGTGCATATATACTTATTATAATCCACTTTTCACATCCAACCTTTATTTTACTACACATAATCCTTGAATTAATACATCTATACTCCCTCTTTTCCTGCCATAGCTTATCCTTCAACATTATTGCTATCCTTATTTAGCTCTAACTCTATTTGAAACCCCTGACCTAATCCCATTTATTCCTCTCCACTGAAACTCTCCCACCCCCTTCACTTAAAGCCAGGACATCCAGCTTCTTCTCATTCATAACATCCACAGTCATCTCTTTCTTATCATTTGCACAACATCCACGCACATTCAGACATCCCATTTGAAAATTTTTTTATTATTTTTTTAGTAATTATTACAGGAAAAGGGGTTACTAGCCCATTGTTCCCGGCATTTTAGTTGACTTTTACAACACGCATGGCTTACGGAAGGAAGATTCTTATTGCACTTCCCCATTGATATAAAAGGAAAAGTAATAAGACCAAGAACTATTAAGGTAAAATCAAAGAAAACTCAGATGAGTGTGTATAAATAAACGTGTACATGTATGTGTAGTGTGACCTAAGTGTAAGTAGAAGCAGCAAGACATACCTGTAAACTTGCATATTTATGAGACAGACAAAAGACACCAGCAATCAGTACAGCAACCAGTACCTCCCTGGGTGTTTGCTATCTACCAACCTACTACCTATAACCTATATATATATATATATATATATATATATATATATATATATATATATATATATATATATATATATATATATATATATATATATATATGGTGCATTCAGGTATATGTGGAGACAAAAAACGTTATCTATGGAGGCAAAAAAGGGAGTGTATGAAAATAGAGTGGTACCAATTCTCTTATATGGGTATGAAGCTTGAGTTTTAAATACTGCAGCGAGGGGGCAGTTGGAGGCAGTGGAGATGTCCTGTCTAAGGGCAATGTGTGGTGTAAATATTATGCAGAAAATTCGGAGTGTGGAAATTAGGAGGAGTGGTGTTAATAAACGTATTAGTCAGAGGGCTGAAAAGGGGTTGTTGAGGTGATTTGGTCATTTAGAGAGAACGGATCAAAGTAGAATGACATGGAGAGCGTATAAATCTGAAGGGGAAGGAAGGCAGGGTAGGGGTCGTCCTCGAAAAGGTTGGAGGGAACTGGTAAAGGAAGTTTGGTGGGCGAGGGGCTTGGACTTCCAGCAAGCGTGCGTGAGTGTTAGGTGTGAATGGAGACGAATGGTTTTTGGGACCTGACGAGCTGTTGGAATTTGAGCAGGTTAATATTTAGTGAAGGGATTCAAGGAAACCTGTTATTTTTATATACCGGACTTGAGTTCTGGAAATGGGAAGTACAATGCATGCACTTTAAAGGAGGGGTTTGGGATATTGGCAGTTTGGCGGGATATGTTATATATCTTTATATATGTTTCTAAACTGTTTTATTTGAGCGCATCTGTAAAAAACATTGATTATGTATGAGTGAGGTGAAAGTGTTGAATGATGATGAAATTATTTTTGTGGATTTTCTTTCTTTCTGGGTCACCCTGCCTCGGTGGGAAACGGCCAACTTGTTGAATATATATATATATATATATATATATATATATATATATATATATATATATATATATATATATATATATATATATATATATATATTTATATACAGAACCATAGATTACATAAATAGTGTTGATCTATCCAAATATAATTCTCTACATGATTATCCATACATTTATATGGTATAGTAATCCAGCGATTTACCATATATCAATCCAGTGAGTTACAATACATTTATCCTCTGATTATGTTTATTTTTCTTTGTGTGTCGCCACAGTTTACGATGTTTCTCGTGATTTTATGCGATGTACATAGACATTTCTTGTACAACATAACTTGACAATTTCTTAATATTACTTTGAACTGTACAGAATATGTGCCTCACTCTTATTATAGCACCAATTCAGTGAATTGTATTTTGAATATCGTGCTGTTTGTAATAGTATGCCAAGGTTGACTTATCATAGCGTGTTGAAGCTGTCAATATGTTATAAGCTATGTAATATAGGGTAGCAACTGGGAGTTCCTTCACATCTCTATGTCAGAAGTTCAGTCGAAAGTTAGATCTAGTACATGTAACACCTCAACTTGGCAGACAAAGGTATCGCTTGAACCAGAACTACAAAATCTCTCCTTCTGGTCCTCCTCACTTTCCAAATCTACCCACAACATTGATGATAGTGGTGGTGGGGTGGCGACGGTGGTAGTGGTGGGGTGATAGTTGTAGTGATGGTGGGGTGGTGGTGATAGTGGTGGTGATGATAATGGTGGGGTGGTGGTGAGATGATAGTGAGGATGGTGAGAGTCATTGTTACGACTTTGATGTCGTAACTTAATTAAAATGTTCCTTGCTCCTAAAGGCTGCTCACACTGCTGTCTAGGGGTTATAAAATTACTTTGAAAAACATAACAAACCTTTGGCCAGCATGTACTCACATATTAAACAATATTAATTATTATTAGGAAGGAAGAACAAAAACTCACCTATATAAAAATATATCTGTATTAATGATAATAACTTATATACATCTTACAATCTACTCCTAAAAACCGCCACACTCCAGTTCACATTACTCATCAGGGAGGCTCCATGACATCCCCCCCCCTCTTCACTTCTACCTGGTACACTAATTACCAGCAGGCAAAACACCATGCAGTACTCTCACATAAACAGGCCTCTGCATACTAGGACCTGACAAATAAACACGAGAGCACTTCAGTACAAACACCTATAGTATACACTAAAAATCTTACCAAAATTACCTACTCCAACTAACACCAACCCATAACTAATTCACCCAGCAGCGTTCCTACCAGTACTGAACTAAACACACCTGACTGGAATAAAACGCGTTCGCTCTCAGGGAATAATACACGTCCGCCTTTAGTATACTATTGGAACTATGTTATATGCAACTTTTTTTTTCTCTGTATGTCACTGCGTAACTGTGATGATGGTGATGATGGTGGGTTGGTGGTGAAGTGATGGTGGGGATGGAAAGAGCGATGATGGGAGGGTGGTGGTGATGGTGATCGTGATAGTAATGGTGGTGGTTGGGTGGAGGTGACTGTGAGGATGGTTGTAGTAGTGTTAGTGGGGTGGTAGTGATGGTTGTGACGAGGGTGAGATTCGTAGTGGTGGTGATTGTGGTGGTGGGGAGGGTGGCAGTAGTGGTGGGAATGGTGGTGGTGATAGCTGGGTAGTGATGATGGTGGGGATTGTGGCAGTGGTGGTCGGGATGGTGGTAGTGATGATGGTGAATGTGGTAGCGGTTGTGGGAATGGTGGTAGTGGTGGTGCTGATGGTGGTGGTAGTGGTGAGACTAGTGATTATGGTGATGGTGGTGGTGGTATTGGTAGTGGTGGTGGTAGTGGCAGTGGTAGTAGTGGCGGTGGTGGTAGTAGTGATAGTGATGAGAGGATTGTCAGGAGAGTTACGTACTTTATGGGATGGTCTCACTATGTTAACTCTCTCCGTCCCTCCTTTTATCTCCCTCTCTATTCTTCTCTCTCTCAGTCACTCTTCCTTTCCTTCCCACTCTTTCTATCCTGCTGTCTCACTGTCTCTTCCTCTTTCTCCCACCTCTCTCTCTCTCTCTCTCTCTCTCTCTCTCTCTCTCTCTCTCTCTCTCTCTCTCTCTCTCTCTAAATGATAACATATAATGGACATAATCCCTAAATAAATTAATTTTTCTTTCTTTAAAAGAAGAGTTTTAAAACAACAAGAAAATTCTATTTCTTAAAATAGGAAAGTGAAAATTTTATCAAGTAAATCAACTGGCAGTTGACGCATCAATCTTACAATTATTTGTCACCAGGAATTTTTAGTCTAAATGGGAGATAAGCTGTCGTTAATGTCATTTAAACTGCCGTCTTATAAGATAAACTGTCATCATCTAGGAGACAAAAATCTAAAAAATGGGAAACAAACTACTTACCAACGACAACTACCGTCAGATGAGAGATAAACTGCCGATACTAACACCCTACAAATAAGATAATAACTGCCAACACTAACACCCGACAAATGCGAGATAAACCGCCTACCTATTACCAGCTTCTTGTTTCTAGAATAATAACTTTAATTTCGTTTGTAAAAAAGATGATTTTTTTATCTTAGTTTTATCAGTAAATAATCTTCAGTCGTCACAACAGTGTATTGCAATGTTGATAAAAAACACAAAATTTCTCGAAAACCTTAGGCAGCTTATTATATGGGAAAATTATAAATTCCTGGTGATAATGGAATTTTCATTCAGTATATAACATTATTTAAGACCATTAAAAAATGTGATATATGATATACAATTTATCATACAACAGGTTATCATACAATAAGACTGAGTGACCAATTGAGTAAATCAGTTTGGTCTAACCTGGACATAGATGTCCTGGTCAATATCATAAGACACGAGACTATGTATCAAATTACTATTAACTCTAAGGCATTTTCCCCACACTTTTCAGTACAGTTATAACTTGCAACAAATTCTATACACATTGACTACTCGGAAGGTGAGACGAAGTAGGGCCGAGGAGACATGTGGTTCTCATTGATGTAGTTAAAAATATTTATTTATCAATGAATTAATGTTATAACGGAGGCGATGGTTGGTAGGTGAGTTGTTTATGTCTCTATCAACTATTAGTTCTCAGTGTATTGGTTAATAACCTGGTATAAAGTATAGACATTGTATATACACGGAGAAGTGTATGTCGAATTATATATGCACTGAGAGTATACTTTCAACATGAAAATATTCTTGACACGTTGTAAACAGATTACATACGGCTTTAATGATCTTGTTTAACCGATAGGATTTAAAACAAAAGCTTATTGAATTTAAAATTTATATTCCTGATTAGTTGGATGACTGCGTGATATTTGTGTTATTTTGCTTTGATAATTCTCTCTCTCTCTCTCTCTCTCTCTCTCTCTCTCTCTCTCTCTCTCTCTCTCTCTCTCTCTCTCTCTCTCTCTCTCTCTCTCGCTCTCTCTCTGTGGTTACAAATGGTCATTACAACTACATAACTACGATAATTATCAGGGTGATGTATCGCCATCCAGTTGTTTTTTCTGTCTACTTCAGAGAATAGAAGAATCCAATGTAAATAGAACATACGAGTATACAAAGTGCATTAGTTGTAGTGCTGCACTAGGTGGAGGGTTAAGATAGGTAATTGTTTGTGTGTGAGGAGGGAAGAGGAAGTGGAGGCTGGCCAAGCGTGCAGAGCACGATAAATATAATATTTGTTTTCTAGGTGTCAAGATAGCTTAGATTCCCCGAGAGATAGTGTAATAATCTCTCTAAGCAAATTACAAAATTGGAAGTGCTTTCCTTAGCACTAACAAGCAGTGAAACGATCGTAGTTGGGCAGGTAACTGGTGCTCTATTAACCCCGATATTGTAGTAATCGTTGTCAGTCAAGCCAGGTCCCCACAACAATTATTTTCCATCGTTCAAATTCCCTAAACATTCGTGAAACACCTCCCAAAATTTCCTTTTCTCCATTTTCCTCCTTTTCTCATCCTAGTTCACGAACTCAAAGACACACTTCTCACATTCAACCCTTATTCTCACTTACAAAAGTTGAATTTAGACACTTATTCCCTTATTTTTTCTCCCAAAATTGATTTTTCAATATAAGCGAGAGAAAAAATAATAATTATTTCTCCTTGTTTATTCCCAGAATTTACGAGATTCTCATCAGGTGTGAACTCCACTGACCGGCTCTGAGTGACCATAAGTCCCACCACCATCAGCTTGTACGTGGTAAGTTACTTGACCCTCGACGCCCTACAGACCAGATAAATACAGTGGAACCTCCACTAACGAGTTTAATCCGTTCTGTAACCTTGCTCGCATCTGGATTTGCTCGTTTGCAGAGCCAATTTTCCTCATTTAAATTAACTGAAATTCAATTAATTCGTTCCAGTGGAATTCCAGGCACCATAAAATACTGCAATAATTTGGCTAATAGCAACTCTACGGCTTATTTATCTATCATAATTCACCTAATATGACATAATATACAATATAAATAACAGAAAACTGATATATACTCTAGAATGAATCTAACAATTAACTTAATTTTTCACTCCTTATTCAATTTATGATACCTGTAACCTTCAATGTTTTTTTTATTCTGACATAAGAATATATAAATTGACGAACCATGCAGCAGGCCTACTGGTCCACACTTGGCAAATCCAAAGAATTCTAACCGACCCACTTGTCCAACCTTGTCCCAGAGCTGACCTAGCGTGTTTTTCAATATCTCAGATACTAATCCCCTCAAGGAAGGTTCCTTGACGCTGGTGAGGGGCTCTTGATCTAGGGAATTGGATCTGCGCTCCAGTTCCCTGAATTAAGCCTGAATGCCTTCCATCCCCCCATAGGCGCTGTATTATCCTACGGGTTTAGCGCTTCCCCCTTGATTATAATAATAATAATAATAATAATCAGATACTAATCAAATCCAGCTCTTCTCACTTATATTTGCCCAATCTCTTTTTAAAGCTACCCAAGGTTTTAGCTTTTATTACCCATCTTGGAAGATTGTTCCACGCATCGACAACTCTAAAAAACAGTTTTAACTAAGGCCTTTCTAAATCTAAATTGATTTAATTTAAATCCGTCATATGTGGTTCTCGCTTGATTCGATATCATCAGTATTATATTCATATCGCTTTTGTTTATACCCGTCATCTACTTATACACTTCCATGATATCTCCTCTCATTCTGCGTTTCTCAGAAGAGTGGAGGTTAAACTGCTATGGTTACTAGAAATTATTTTCAACAAATTTATGAAATTTTGCCTTTCATTTTTTTTACTGTTTGCTAACCAGTGGCGATCTATACTTAGCTTTGTGACATGTCTAGTGTGTTGTCTATGAATCTGTACCAAGAAGTCTTCTACAGAACAACTTTACTAGCAGCTTAAGGAGGAGCTTAGGGTGGCTAAGCTCGAGATATGGCGATTGATGGAGGAAAACAAAAGAAATCAGAGTAATCCTCCTGTTGTGAGTCCTCAGTTCAGGAGAGGAACTTGAACAGTGGCTGGGAAACAGGGGACAAAGCTGAGGATCATGAAGACGGAAGGAGTGGCAGAAACAATGAAGAACCAGAATGTTATGCAGAGATGCGTTTTTTCAATATATGTCTTTCATTTTTGTTCATCTATCTAATATTACATTGCGATTATGATTGTTATTAGCTAAAACGACATTAATCAGCTTCATAATATTACGTATTCATTTTCATCTTTCTCATTTTTCATCTTAAGTATACATATGTATTTCGTGGAAACAAGCATTTAATGTTGGTATGACCTCACCTCTGGTTGCTACTCGCCTGACACGAACTTACGTCAAAGGTGAGTGGAGTATAGTTGTCAGTACTACACCTCTCGCAGTCTGGAGATCCTCTCTACTTACTCGTTTGCTTTGAGAAGTTATCCAGCAGTATAGCATTATTCTCTCAGTCTCTTGAAAGAAGAGTATTTACCAAACTCTCACCAAGTAAAATCTCTTCAGTGTTTAAAAAGACTTCAATTATTAAGCTTGGATCGTCTCTGGTTAGAGAGACCATGTATCTTCATCAGTTTTATATGTAAATACCCATTCAATCAGAATGGAGGTAATTGTAAGCAGTATGTAAGTTATATGTCTGTTAAGTGTCATTTTTATATTATAAGTAAAAGATACCATTTTAAAATACCTTATGGAATATTACGTAAATTGCATTATACTAAAAACAGATTTTATTGCAGTCTTTTAATCACCCCATCATATAAATCATTATTACGATTTTCAATGAGTATATTCGTTACTAAGGATCTCCTATAATTAGGACAAATATATTACAAATTCTAAGGTCTCTCGTAATACAGAAGAATACTGTGGAAACTTCGAACCCATTTTCTGTGCTACCTGACGAATGTGGGTTGTCTACTGGGAACATCACAATTAGCATCAAGGAGTATTGGTAGATGAGGTTGAGTTGACATCCCTTGAAACCCCAGTGAAGACTATTCCAATGAAGGCCATCCCAATGAAGACCATCGAAAAAAATCATGATAAACTGCCAGTGAAGGTAAGAACATTGTTTTATTTAGTGACAGGTTATTAAGTTTATGGATAGGGCTTTTTGTCTTAGAGATAGGAAGAGGAGGCAGAGGGTATGTTTTCCTGGGGCTGGGATGGAGGATATTGTTAACCGTCTAGACGACATCAAGAGAGGTAATGGGAGCAATCCTATTATCTGCCTCAGTGCAGGAGGCAACGATATTGGCAAACGTAGGAGTGAGGACCTGATTAGTAGGTATAGGACAGCAATAGACATAATTAAGACGAAGGGTGGGAACCCTGTGATATGTGGCATTTTGCCTAGGAGAGGAGTTGGAAATGAATGGTTGTCCAGGGCATTTGGTACTAGTTGCTGGCTGGATAACCACTGTAAGGAAAATGCACTAACATTTATAAACACTTTGGACCTCTTCTATGGCACAATGATAAGGGGTTCACTTATCTAGGTTTGGGGTGGGGGCCCTGACCAGTGCAGTGGAGGGAGCTGTTAGATCATTAAACTAGAAAGAGTTAGTGGTATGGATTTTTGTGGGAAAGTAATGAACTCTCAGTGTAGCGATAGTGTGAGTTTCAGGGAAACCAGTTGTAGGCAGAATGAGGTAGAGTTATTGGTGAACATTGGAAAGCCAGTGGCACTAGGTGAAAAGGAGAGTAACAGGGAGAGTGAAGGAACAGAAATGAGCAGAAACAGAAAAGAGAAGGGAGGGTTTCGAAATTTATATTATACTAATAGTTTTAATGCTAGGAATAAGATGGCTGAATTGAGATCAGTTGCAAGTGCGAGTATCTCTGATGTGTAAGCAATAACTGACACATGGTTTAATATGAAAGAACGAGACATCCCTGCTGAATGTCACATTCAGGGTTTTAAATAATTCCAAGTAGACAGAAGTATAGGAAAGGGGGTTGGGGTGGCACTGTATGCCCGAGAACGTTTAAATTGTTTTATAAAAATCGCTATAAAATCTGAAACACATACTGAGTCTGTTTTGGTAGGATTTTCAGAGAGGCACAAGAAATTGATTATAGGCGTGATATACCGTCCCCCAAACTTGGATAGGGACCAAGGAAGACTACTATGGGAGGAAAGTGTTAGGGTCACAAGACACGATAATGTAGTAATTATAGAGGACTTAACTTTAGTCAAATTGATTGGGATTCCTTGACTCGGAATTTATAGTCTAACGATTTCTTAGAGGTAGTTCAGGATTGTTTTTTGAAGCAATTTGTTACAGAACCTACAAGGGGAAATAACCTGCTTAACTTGCTTCTGGCAAACAAAGAAACCTTGTTCATAACTGAGAAATTACAGAGGAACTTGGTGCTAGCGACCAGAAATCAATTACCTTTAGCATGGAATGGAAGTATGATATTATGGATAACTCAGTAACAGCCCCAGATTTTCGCTTAGATTACACTAGGCTTAGAGAACACCTATCATTTGTGGACTGGGGTAACGAAGAGAGCTATCAATACGACAGTTCTCTAAACACTATTCTTGCTGCCCAAAGAATGTTTATTCCGTATAAAGAAATAAGATCAAATAGAAATGACGCGAAATTGATGAATATTTGGCTCAAACATCTTTTAGGGAAGAAGAAAAATATGTAGGCGAATCAAAAGAGGTGAAGGTCATCTTATGAATCAATATATTCACATTAAGAGGGAAGTTATAAATGGGATAAGAAAAGCAAAATGGGACTATGAAATTAAAGTTGCTAGGGATTCGAAAACTAATCGAAAGGTTTTTCCAGGTTTATAGAACAAGTTAGAGAAAAAATAGGTCCTCTTAAAAATAACACTGAATCTTACAGACAAGGAGAATGAAATGTGCTCGATTTTTAATAATTATTTTCTCTCAGTTATAACACAGGAAGACCCTAATATCCCAATAATTAACTTTTATAGTGGGCCTGCAGAAGACAAATTATTTAATATCAGAGTTACTAGCGATATGGTTATCAAACAGATAGACAGATTGAAGCAAAACAAATCCCCGGGCCCCTGATGAGCTTTTATCAAGGGTTCTTAAGGAATGTAAAATGGAACTTTGTGAACCATTGACTCATATTTTTAATAAATTTCTTCAAACATGTGTAGTGTCTGATACGTGGAAGATGACCAATGTAATTCCTATTTTTAAAGCAGGGGACAAGCCTAACCTCAGTTGTAGGCAAATTATTAGAGTCAATTATAGGTGGTATAAGAAACCATCTTGATAAGCATAACTTTATTAATGACAATCAACATGGATTCACGAGGGGCTATTCCTGCCTAACTAATTTACTAACTTTCTTCAGCAAAGTTTATAAGAGCATTTCTCTGTTCTTTCAGTGATTATGTAATGAATTTAAGTATTTGTTTTGTCTGTTTATATAGCAATATGTGTTTGGAATTCATTATATTTGAATCATCATTCAGAGATTAGATGATTATGTTACCTTTTGTATAATTCGTATGTATCATTGTATCATTAATTGTAGTGCTAAGAATTTTCAAATTATCTGGAATTAAAGTTATTAGTTATATAGTAAGTTTGATCATTATTGTGTAAACTTAACTTATATTTATTATTTTATATACAGTATATCAATGCATTCTCTGAAACAAGTGGCTTAAAGCAGAACATGATGAAAATTAGACACATTTGCAACATCTGGGTATCTTTATTGAAGACATTTCGCCATCCAGTGGCTACAATAAAGATACTCAGTTGTTGCACATGCGTCTAATTCATGAACAAAGCAAGAACATACTGTTACTGGCCGGAATTTAACCTGAGTCATCTAGGCAGCCTCCTGGGAAGCTTACTAAACTCTCGACGATGGTGTAGTGGTCTGAAGCTTTGAGATTTTAGCTGGACTTCAAGAAGACAGCCTACACGACTCTGATTCAAATCCCTGCCATTCGCAAAACGTTTTTACTTTTAAAGAGAGTATATTATTTAACCATGAGTCTGCAGACCGCCGCAGAGGAAATTGTTCAGAAAGTCAAAATAATTCTGATACTGAGAAAAGCAGAACTTGATATTCTACGTCAATATGTGATTTTATTTCTTTATGCTCTTGTTATTTTATGGGTACAGTCGGCACACAGATGAGATGAATTAAGTCCACTAGCTATATAAGACAGTTCCTCGACGTAGTATATAATTAAGTTACGAATGAGTACGATTGTCCACAAAATTGGTGTTCTACCCGAGTGAAAATTGACAAATGAGCTATCGAATGCTTTATGTAATATTAGTTCACTATTCTTCTCTCTCTCTCTCTCTCTCTCTCTCTCTCTTTACACAGGGTTGGCAAGGTTAGGTTAAGGATCCCTAGCTTTGGAAATATAAACACAAATGCAGTATAATGTGATCCTTTATTGACAACGTTTCACCCACGCAGTGGGCTTTTTCAAGTCACACACGGATCTACCTGGGGTTGGAAGGTACGGGAGTATTTATAGTTCAGAACGTTGAGGTCAGGTGAAGATTGCTGCATCAGATGATCTACCGGGTGGGGTTATAGAGTCTTGGGTAGCTAGGCGGGGATATTGGACAAGTTGTGAGTAGACCTTCTGCAGTGTTCTATGTTCTTATGTGGGATAGCGATGAAGAAGTTTCTTGGCGAGTGGTTCAGCTATGTTATAGAAGCCATTGTTCTGGTTGAAATTGTTGGTTATAGAGATAAACGATGATTCCAGGATTCTTCTGTATTGAGTGTTGTCTTCTGTGGCTATAAGTCTTGAGTTTCTGTAGTTAATTAAATGGTTGTGTGAATTGCGATGTTGTACACAGGCATTCCTTGTATCGTCAGTCCTGCTTGCATATTGGTGTTCTGAAATACGTGTTTGGAGGTCTCTTGATGTTTCGCCCACATATAATTTGTTGCAGTCATTACAAGGGATTATGTATACCCCTGCAAAGGATGGAGGCTTGTCCTGTCTACTACTGGTGATGTCCTTGATGGTCGTGGTTGTGGAGGTAGATACTTGGAATGATGTTTTGGCAAAGATGTTGGAAACATGTTTGGCAATGGAGTTGGTGGGAAGGACTATGTATCTCTTCTCGGCAGTGTCTTCTCTGGGTGTGTTGAAGATGTTTATGCTCGCCGTCTGCAGTCTCTGATGAAGTGACGAGGATAGTGGAGTTTGGAAAATACTTGTTCAATTATAGTGCATTCTTCCTCAAGGAACTCGTTGCTGCAGATTCTGAGTGCGCGCATGAAGAAGCCTATAATTACACCACGTTTGGTTTTGGTGTCGTGGTGAGAGTAGAAGTGGAGAAGATCGTTTTGGTTGGTGGGTTTTCGATAGACTTTAAAACGAAGTTCGTGGTCAGCTTTGCAGAGTAGAACATCAAGGAAAGGAAGAGTGTTGTCGACTTCTTCTTCAAGTGTGAATTGGATTGAAGGCTCGACCTGGTTGAGCTTGTCTTGGAGAGCTTGAACGTTGAAGCGTTTAGGAGTTATGAGGAGAATGTCGTCAACATAACGGAGCCAGGTGACAGACGAAGGAATAATGGTGGAGAAACGTTCGGCTTCTAGATGTTCCATGTATAGGTTCGCCAGGACTGCACTGAGTGGCGAACCCATGGGTAGTCCAAAAGTCTGCTGAAAGAGGTGATTTTCGAAAGAGAAACACGTAAAGCCAACACATAGTTCAACAAGGTCGATGAAATCGCTGAAACACTCAGGTGATCTTCTCAATCGCATTCGCAACATCAACATCAGGAACAAGAAACTTTCCAGCCTTGACGTGACTTCCCTATTCACTAAAGTACCTACTAAACAAGTAATCGATCTCTTGCGCAGGAAAATTGACGATTCACATGATCTTCCCATTCCAGCCAGCGATTTCATCGACCTTGTTGAACTATGTGTTGGCTTTACGTGTTTCTCTTTCGAAAATCACCTCTTTCAGCAGACTTTTGGACTACCCATGGGTTCGCCACTCAGTGCCGTCCTGGCGAACCTATACATGGAACATCTAGAAGCCGAACGTTTCTCCACCACCATTCCATCCATGAGGTGTAGCCAGCAATTCTTGCAAAATTTTCTGGAGTTCTGTCGTCCAAAAATGTTTCAACAACAGGTATCATGTCGAGACATCGAGTGTTCACAAAACTGTGTGTAAGCTCTCCAACATTGGTAATGAAACCTCTAACGTTGGCCGACAGGATGCTGATAGACTGGCTCCTCATGATGTGGTCAGCTTGAGGTGGTGGGTGTGTAAGGCATGTAAGGTGCCTGTCCTTGCACTGAAGCAGCTGCAGGAATGTAGGTCTGTGGTCTTGTATAAAGCACAATACCATCTGCTGGGCTGAGATAGGAGTAGCTGAGTGGGTGACGTGTGAGAGTGTTCACCAATTCAGAGATCCTTCTAGTTTGTTCCGAGAACAGGTCTCTAAACAGGTGGTCCTGTCTGTCGAGTTCCTTTTTCTTCCGACAATGGTCCTCCTGATGTCCTTTCTTGTGGCAGTAATTGCACCAGGTATCTCGCAGACAGTTGTTAGTGATGTGCCCCTTCCGGTGACAGCGAGAGCACTGCCTAGGTGCCTGGGAGGGTGGACTATTATTTGTCGCACCTCCTGTGCTCTCTCTCTCTTTTGCTCTCTCTATCTCGCTCTCTCTCTTTCACTATTTTACACAGGGTTTAACAAGGATAGGTTAATTAAAGTTACTATTTTAATCTAATGTTAATGCCTTTTTATTGTTACAAGACACCAAATGGAAGCAGGATGAAATTGGAGCCTTGTGTGGGTTGGTAAGTTCATCTGATCAACTGACTTTATTTTGTTGATTTCATTATGCTGTACGAACACGTTACAGACTCGAGTCATCCTAGGAATAAATAGTCTCTGATGAAGCGATATTCTGGAGAAAGGTACGAAGTGAAGCTGCTTCTCTTTGACCGTCTTGTTGTGAAGGAGCTTTGTTCTCGCTGCCCTCAGAGTGGACCAAGTATGGTGCTTTGAAAATATTGGCCTTGAACATAACAGTAACGCCACCTACACATCCTTCCTATGTTAAAGACCCTGCTGAAATGACAGATCTATACAGGCTGTGTCTAAGCGAGAGATGAGCCGTCTTGCTCTGTTCTCTATTCTGTCAAAAAGTCTCTCTCTCTCTCTCATTTTTTCTCTCTGATGTAACAAATGATAACAGACACGAACAAGAAAGTAAGAAAGGTTCACATGTAGTAATTAACACATTAATGAGATGATTCACCCACCAGTTGCTTTCTCAATCCAGTGCAAAGAATATAAAAAATATTTAAATTGTGGGTGAGGTGAGGTGGTGCACAAGTTTCAAGGTGAGGGTTGTGTTCTAATTCTGCAGATATTTCCTACATCTTAAAACTGCTCTTGTTTTGAGTGGTGTTGGCAGTGATAAGAGACAATATATATAAACCCACAAGCGGTATTTGTATGATTCAGTGATGAAAAGCCAGACATTTTGAAAGTTAGTGAGATTAATATGAATGTTACGTTATGTGGAGCAAGAGTTGTTCAGCTGCCTCCCTATCCCCACGTCCTAGACGGTATTGAACCATTTACCGAACTGCAGCCGGCCAAGATTCGATCCCACGCCATACTGTCCCAGATTGAGACACTTAGGTAACATATGGGATTGTTTATTAAAGATCTTTATTAAAGATTTCCATATGTTGCATAAGTTTCTCAATCTTCCACTTGTCGGTTTCAAAAACATTTATCACACACACATTGTCCCACTTCAAGAGACAAGACAATGTATGCGTCGCCCTATCCACTAGGCCATCGATCGATGGAGTGAATAGGGCGACTCCCATGGGAGCGCAGGATCGAGTCCTGGCCAGCTGCAGTTCTGTTAATTATTCAAAATCACTTGCTTCGTGATTCCATTAATATATAGACTTCGTGAAGGCTGGTTTCCCAAACAGGATGAGGTTGAAATTAGTCTCTGAGGCTCCACGACCACGAATGTCCTTGTACCAGGGAAAACAACATTCTCAGTTCTATTGAGCACCTGGTGTTTGAGGATTGCTGGTCAAGTGAAGAGAGTAATGCATACTTTGCTTATATATATATATATATATATATATATATATATATATATATATATATATATATATATATATATATATATATATATATATATATATATAAACAAAGTGCGGGCACTGTACTTTCCACCTCCAGTACTCAAGTTCGTCTAACCAGTTTCCTTACTCCCTTCATAAATGTTACTTTGTGAACACTACAACAGCATGTCAAGTCATAAAAATCACTTGCCTCCACTCTTATCTAACACGCTCACACACCCGGGATGTCTAACCTACTCTCACAAAAAACCTCCTTTACCCCATCCCTCCAACCTTTTCTAGGACGACCCCTAAACTGCCTTCCTTCCATTACAGATTTACTTGCCTTTCAAGTCATCTTATTCCGTTTCAGCCTCTCTAAATGTACGAACCACATCAACAACCCCTCCTCAGCCCTTTGGATAATACTTTCGGTAATCCTGCATCTCCTTCTAATCTCTAAGATACTAATTCTCTGCATAATATTCACGCCACATATTGCTATCAGACATGACGTCTCCACTGCCTCTAGCCTCCTTATTGCAACATACACACCCAATACATCACACCCATATGAGACCATTGATACCACTATACTCTCAAATATTCATTTTTTCTTGCTACCATGGACAACGAACTTTATCTCCATGGGCGCCCCAATGCACCACTCACCTTTTTGCCCCGTGGTCAGTTCACTTCGTTTTTCACAGACCCATTTGCTGACAATCCATTCTCAAATATCTGAACACATTCACTGACTCCATATGCCCTCCTTCAGTCGGATATCCAATCTTCCGTTTTTGTTACCTCCGTCATTTTGCTCTTTCCAATGTTCACTTTTAATGTCCTCCTTTTACATACCCTTCCAAATTCGTTCACCAAACTTTGCAACTTCTCTTCAAAATATTTTTAAAGCACACAGCGTCATCAGCAAAAAGAAACTGTGACAACTCCCACTATCTGTTGGATTGTTTATCTTCCAATCACTAGAGAGCAGCGCAGGCGCAAGACGGCAGTAAGACGGCAGCAAGATGGCAGCATTTTCGAAATATGAAATATGAACCTAACTGGGCCTACATGCGGCTTAAGAGGAAGAGCTTTGAAGAAGGAAAGTAGAAAGGGAAACAGAAAGGAGGGATTGTGGGGAAAAGGAGGGAGAGAAGGAAGAAGGGAGAAAGGACAGGAAGGAGGGAGGGAAGGAGGTAGATGATAGATAATATTATAAATGTGCAGATTGTCAGCAAAAACGAGGCCATCTTGACTTAAGACCATAAAAGTGTGAGTAATGACGTCGTAACTGCAAACACCAACTCTGTCTCCCTCCTCTCTTTCATCTTCCAGTTCTCTCCTGCCTATTCTTCGTTCCTCCTACTCTTCCTCAATCCTTTCTCTTTCATTTTCCATCTTCTTTCCTCTATCTTCCCTCCTCATCATTCATCTTCGGTGTTTCTCTGCTTCCTCTTCGTTTCTCCACACCTCTCTTCCTCCCTTCCAACAATAATCTTAGTTCTTTCCTTGCTTCATCCTCCTCCCCACTTCCCTAGTCTTTTCTTTTATATTACTTCAGCCACCCTGATTTGCTCCTTTCTCTTTCCTTTATCTATTCCATCCATCTATTTTCATCCCTCTATCCTCACTCTCCCACCATCGTCTTTCTCCATTCTTCTAGTTTCCTTCATCCTTGAATCATCCTGTCTTTTCTTCCTTTCTCCTCCATATTCTTTCCTCCCATCTTTCTTCCTTCCTCCTCTCTTTCCTCTTCCATTTTCCTTACTCTTCTCCTCACTTTTCCTAGCCTCCTCTTTTGTTTCATTTCTCCTCCCTCTTCCTTCTGTCCCTCTTCTCCTTTCCATCCTATTCTCTCTGTTTTCCCTTACCTCTTCCCTCTTATTTCATCCTTCACATTTAGTCTTCTCTTCACAAGCTTTTACACAAATAATAAAAAAAGGTTAAAAAAAGTTCTAGCACTGAAATATACAGAAACAAAAAAAAATAAAGAAATTCTTCCCCCTCGCCCAAAAAGATAATCTATCAGATACATCATATACTACAATATTCTTGTGGCTGTTGTTTTGACTGCTGCAAATGACATTATTTTCTTTTGTTGTGCTTGTTGTTGGTGATGGTGGTGTTGGTATTGTTGGTGATGGTGGTGTTGGTATTGTTGTTGTTAGTGGTGGTGATGGAGTTGGTATTGTTGGTGATGGTGTTGGTATTGTTGGTGATGGTGTTGGTATTGTTGGTGATGGTGGTGTTGGCATTGTTGGTGATGGTGTTGGTATTGTTAGTGATGGTGGTGTTGGTATTGTTGTTGTTAGTGGTGGTGATGGAGTTGGTATTGTTGTTGTTGGTGATGATAGTGTTGGTATTGTTGTTGTTGTTGTTGGTGATGGAGATGGTATTGCTGTTGTTGGTGATGATGGTGTTGGTATTGTTGTTGTTGGTGGTGACGGTGCTGTTGGTTTTATTGTTGTTGGTGGTGATGGTGGTGTTGGTATTGCTGTTGTTGGTGATGATGGTGTTGGTGGTGATGGTGTTGGTATAGTTGTTGTTGGTGATGATGGTGTTGGTATCGTTGTTGTTGATGTTGTTGGTGGTGATAGTGGTGTTGGTAAAGTTGCTATTGGTGATGATGGTGATGTTGGTATTGTTGTTGGTGGTGATGATGGTGATGTTGGTATTGTTGTTGGTGGTGATGATGGTGATGTTGGTATTGTTGTTGGTGGTGATGATGGTGATGTTGGTATTGTTGTTGGTGGTGATAGTGGTGTTGGTAAAGTTGCTATTGGTGATGGTGGTGGTGTTGGTATTGTTGTTGGTGGTGATGATGGTGATGTTGGTATTGTTGTTGGTGGTGATAGTGGTGTTGGTAAAGTTGCTATTGGTGATGGTGGTGATGTTGGTATTGTTGTTGGTGGTGATGATGGTGATGTTGGTATTGTTGTTGGTGGTGATGATGGTGATGTTGGTATTGTTGTTGGTGGTGATAGTGGTGTTGGTAAAGTTGCTATTGGTGATGGTGGTGGTGTTGGTATTGTTGTTGGTGGTGATGATGGTGATGTTGGTATTGTTGTTGGTGGTGATGATGGTGATGTTGGTATTGTTGTTGGTGTTGTTGATTTGTTAGATTTTTTCTGCTACATTTGGTATAGATGTTGTTCTTGCTATTATTGTTCTTGTTGTTATTGTGCTTGTCGTTATTTTCGTTATTGCTGCCGTTGTTTTTGTTGTTGCTGATGTAGCTGGTGTTGTTTTTGTTGTTGCTGATGCAGCTGGTGTTGTTTTTGTTGTTGCTGATGTAGCTGGTGTTGTTTTTGTTGTTGCTGATGTAGCTGGTGTTGTTTTTGTTGTTGCTGATGTAGCTGGTGTTGTTTTTGTTGTTGCTGATGTAGCTGGTGTTGTTTTTGTTGTTGCTGATGTAGCTGGTGTTGTTTTTGTTGTTGCTGATGTAGCTGGTGTTGTTTTTGTTGTTGCTGATGTAGCTGGTGTTGTTTTGTTGTTGCTGATGTAGCTGGTGTTGTTTTTGTTGTTGCTGATGTAGCTGGTGTTGTTTTTGTTGTTGCTGATGTAGCTGGTGTTGTTTTATTGTTGCTGATGTAGCTGGTGTTGTTTTTGTTGTTGCTGATGCAGCTGGTGTTGTTTTATTGTTGCTGATGTAGCTGGTGTTGTTTTTGTTGTTGCTGATGTAGCTGGTGTTGTTTTATTGTTGCTGATGTAGCTGGTGTTGTTTTATTGTTGCTGATGTAGCTGGTGTTGTTTTTGTTGTTGCTGATGTAGCTGGTGTTGTTTTATTGTTGCTGATGTAGCTGGTGTTGTTTTGTTGTTGCTGATGTAGCTTGTGTTGTTTTGTTGTTGCTGATGTAGCTGGTGTTGTTTTTGTTGTTGCTGATGCAGCTGGTGTTGTTTTTGTTGTTGCTGATGTAGCTGGTGTTGTTTTTGTTGTTGCTGATGCAGCTGGTGTTGTTTTGTTGTTGCTGATGCAGCTGGTGTTGTTTTTGTTGTTGCTGATGTAGCTGGTGTTGTTTTGTTGTTGCTGATGCAGCTGGTGTTGTTTTTGTTGTTGCTGATGCAGCTGGTGTTGTTTTGTTGTTGCTGATGTAGCTGGTGTTATTTTATTGTTGCTGATGTAGCTGGTGTTGTTTGTGTTGTTGCTGATGCAGCTGGTGTTGTTTTGTTGTTGCTGATGTAGCTGGTGTTGTTTTTATTGTTGCTGATGTAGCTGGTGTTGTTTTTGTTGTTGCTGATGTAGCTGGTGTTGTTTTGTTGTTGCTGATGTAGCTGGTGTTGTTTTTGTTGTTGCTGATGTAGCTGGTGTTGTTTTATTGTTGCTGATGTAGCTGGTGTCGTTTTATTGTTGCTGATGTAGCTGGTGTTGTTTTGTTGTTGCTGATGTAGCTGGTGTTGTTTTTATTGTTGCTGATGTAGCTGGTGTTGTTTTGTTGTTGCTGATGTAGCTGGTGTTGTTTTGTTGTTGCTGATGTAGCTGGTGTTGTTTTTATTGTTGCTGATGCAGCTGGTGTTGTTTTGTTGTTGCTGATGTAACTGGTGTTGTTTTTGTTGTTGCTGATGTAGCTGGTGTTGTTTTATTGTTGCTGATGTAGCTGGTGTTGTTTTTGTTGTTGCTGATGCAGCTGGTGTTGTTTTATTGTTGCTGATGTAGCTGGTGTTGTTTTTGTTGTTGCTGATGTAGCTGGTGTTGTTTTATTGTTGCTGATGTAGCTGGTGTTGTTTTGTTGTTGCTGATGTAGCTTGTGTTGTTTTGTTGTTGCTGATGTAGCTGGTGTTGTTTTTGTTGTTGCTGATGCAGCTGGTGTTGTTTTTGTTGTTGCTGATGTAGCTGGTGTTGTTTTTGTTGTTGCTGATGCAGCTGGTGTTGTTTTGTTGTTGCTGATGCAGCTGGTGTTGTTTTTGTTGTTGCTGATGTAGCTGGTGTTGTTTTGTTGTTGCTGATGCAGCTGGTGTTGTTTTTGTTGTTGCTGATGCAGCTGGTGTTGTTTTGTTGTTGCTGATGTAGCTGGTGTTATTTTGTTGTTGCTGATGTAGCTGGTGTTGTTTGTGTTGTTGCTGATGCAGCTGGTGTTGTTTTGTTGTTGCTGATGTAGCTGGTGTTGTTTTTATTGTTGCTGATGTAGCTGGTGTTGTTTTTGTTGTTGCTGATGTAGCTGGTGTTGTTTTGTTGTTGCTGATGTAGCTGGTGTTGTTTTTGTTGTTGCTGATGTAGCTGGTGTTGTTTTTATTGTTGCTGATGTAGCTGGTGTTGTTTTTGTTGTTGCTGATGCAGCTGGTGTTGTTTTGTTGTTGCTGATGTAGCTGGTGTTGTTTTTATTGTTGCTGATGTAGCTGGTGTTGTTTTGTTGTTGCTGATGTAGCTGGTGTTGTTTTGTTGTTGCTGATGCAGCTGGTGTTGTTTTTGTTGTTGTTGATGTAGCTGGTGTTGTTTTTATTGTTGCTGATGTAGCTGGTGTTGTTTTGTTGTTGCTGATGTAGCTGGTGTTGTTTTTATTGTTGCTGATGTAGCTGGTGTTGTTTTTATTGTTGCTGATGTAGCTGGTGTTGTTTTATTGTTGCTGATGCAGCTGGTGTTGTTTTGTTGTTGCTGATGTAGCTGGTGTTGTTTTTGTTGTTGCTGATGTAGCTGGTGTTGTTTTTATTGTTGCTGATGTAGCTGGTGTTGTTTTTATTGTTGCTGATGCAGCTGGTGTTGTTTTATTGTTGCTGATGTAGCTGGTGTTGTTTTTATTGTTGCTGATGTAGCTGGTGTTGTTTTTATTGTTGCTGATGTAGCTGGTGTTGTTTTTATTGTTGCTGATGCAGCTGGTGTTGTTTTATTGTTGCTGATGTAGCTGGTGTTGTTTTTGTTGTTGCTGATGTAGCTGGTGTTGTTTTTATTGTTGCTGATGTAGCTGGTGTTGTTTTTGTTGTTGCTGATGTAGCTGGTGTTGTTTTTATTGTTGCTGATGTAGCTGGTGTTGTTTTGTTGTTGCTCATGTAGCTGGTGTTGTTTTGTTGTTGCTGATGTAGCTGGTGTTGTTTTTATTGTTGCTGATGTAGCTGGTGTTGTTTTATTGTTGCTGATGCAGCTGGTGTTGTTTTTATTGTTGCTGATGTAGCTGGTGTTGTTTTTATTGTTGCTGATGTAGCTGGTGTTGTTTTTGTTGTTGCTGATGCAGCTGGTGTTGTTTTGTTGTTGCTGATGTAGCTGGTGTTGTTTTTATTGTTGCTGATGTAGCTGGTGTTGTTTTGTTGTTGCTGATGTAGCTGGTGTTGTTTTGTTGTTGCTGATGTAGATGGTGTTGTTTTTGTTGTTGCTGATGTAGCTGGTGTTGTTTTTATTGTTGCTGATGTAGCTGGTGTTGTTTTGTTGTTGCTGATGTAGCTGGTGTTGTTTTTATTGTTGCTGATGTAGCTGGTGTTGTTTTTATTGTTGCTGATGTAGCTGGTGTTGTTTTTATTGTTGCTGATGCAGCTGGTGTTGTTTTATTGTTGCTGATGTAGCTGGTGTTGTTTTTGTTGTTGCTGATGTAGATGGTGTTGTTTTTATTGTTGCTGATGCAGCTGGTGTTGTTTTTATTGTTGCTGATGCAGCTGGTGTTGTTTTATTGTTGCTGATGTAGCTGGTGTTGTTTTTGTTGTTGCTGATGTAGCTGGTGTTGTTTTTATTGTTGCTGATGTAGCTGGTGTTGTTTTTGTTGTTGTTGCTGATGTAGCTGGTGTTGTTTTTGTTGTTGCTGATGTAGCTGGTGTTGTTTTTGTTGTTGCTGATGTAGCTGGTGTTGTTTTTGTTGTTGCTGATGTAGCTGGTGTTGTTTTTGTTGTTGCTGATGTAGATGGTGTTGTTTTGTTGTTGCTGATGTAGCTGGTGTTGTTTTGTTGTTGCTGATGTAGCTGGTGTTGTTTTTGTTGTTGCTGATGTAGCTGGTGTTGTTTTGTTGTTGCTGATGTAGCTGGTGTTGTTTTTGTTGTTGCTGATGTAGCTGGTGTTGTTTTTGTTGTTGCTGATGTAGCTGGTGTTGTTTTTGTTGTTGCTGATGTAGCTGGTGTTGTTTTTGTTGTTGCTGATGTAGCTGGTGTTGTTTTTGTTGTTGCTGATGTAGCTGGTGTTGTTTTTGTTGTTGCTGATGTAGCTGGTGTTGTTTTTGTTGTTGCTGATGTAGCTGGTGTTGTTTTTGTTGTTGCTGATGTAGCTGGTGTTGTTTTTGTTGTTGCTGATGCAGCTGGTGTTGTTTTTATTGTTGCTGATGTAGCTGGTGTTGTTTTTGTTGTTGCTGATGTAGCTGGTGTTGTTTTTGTTGTTGCTGATGCAGCTGGTGTTGTTTTTATTGTTGCTGATGTAGCTGGTGTTGTTTTATTGTTGCTGATGCAGCTGGTGTTGTTTTTATTGTTGCTGATGCAGCTGGTGTTGTTTTTTTGTTTCTTATGTATCTGGTTTTTTTTTTATTGTTGCTGATGTAGCTGGTGTTGTTTTTATTGTTGCTGATGCAGCTATTGTTGCTGATGCAGCTGGTGTTGTTTTGTTGTTGCTGATGTAGCTGGTGTTGTTTTTATGTATGTAGCTGGTGTTGTTTTTGTTGTTGCTGATGTAGCTGGTGTTGTTTTTATTGTTGCTGATGTAGCTGGTGTTGTTTTATTGTTGCTGATGCAGCTAGTGTTGTTTTTGTTGTTGCTGATGTAGCTGGTGTTGTTTTATTGTTGCTGATGTAGCTGGTGTTGTTTTTGTTGTTGCTGATGTAGCTGGTGTTGTTTTGTTGTTGCTGATGTAGCTGGTGTTGTTTTATTGTTGCTGATGCAGCTGGTGTTGTTTTTGTTGTTGCTGATGTAGCTGGTGTTGTTTTATTGTTGCTGATGTAGCTGGTGTTGTTTTTATTGTTGCTGATGCAGCTGGTGTTGTTTTTATTGTTGCTGATGCAGCTGGTGTTGTTTTGTTGTTGCTGATGTAGCTGGTGTTGTTTTTATTGTTGCTGATGTAGCTGGTGTTGTTTTTGTTGTTGCTGATGTAGCTGGTGTTGTCTTTGTTGTTGCTGATGCAGCTTGTGTTGTCTTTGTTGTTGCTGATGTAGCTGGTGTTGTCTTTGTTGTTCCTGATGCAGCTGGTGTTGTCTTTGTTGTTCCTGATGCAGCTGGTGTTGTCTTTGTTGTTGCTGATGCAGCTGGTGTTGTCTTTGTTGTTGCTGATGCAGCTGTTGTTGTCTTTGTTGTTGCTGATGCAGCTTGTGTTGTCTTTGTTGTTGTTCTTACTGCTGCAACGTTAATTGCTATTGTTGTAGTTGTATTGTTGTCGAGGTGATTGTTATCGTGTTATTTTGTTATTGTTGCTTTTGTTGCTGGTCTGTTAATGATGGTGCCGTACTTGTTTTTATTGTCTCTATTGTTGTGTTAGCTGCTTCTTTTGGTTGTCTTTTTTCTGTTGTTATATCTCCTCTTGTTCATGTTAATGTTTCTTATTTCTTTTGTTCTAATGCCTTTTTTTTGTTGTTGTTAATTCTGCTACTGATTTTCGTATTTTTTCCCACCTTGAGTATGCGTTGTTTTTATTTTCTGTTGTTGCTTCTGGTAATGTCTACGTTCTCACGTTATTGCTGTTGTTTATTTTCTCGTGTTGTTTTCGTGCAGTAGGGAATACTTATGAAGAGAATAAAACGGAAAAAAAGATGATAATTAGTGAATCAAAGGAAGCAACAGAACTTAGAAAATAGGCGCAACTTCTTAATAAAATCCCAGGAAATGTTTACCAAAACTTTGAGAATGAGATAAGATGTAAAGGAATGATGAGTTTAGAGCTGAAATAGACAAAATCACAAATAAAAGACAGTGATAGAACTAGAGGATGGGAGTAACACTGTCAATATCAACATAAAATGTTTACGTCTTATCAGAAAAAAACTGTAAATCTGAATTAAAAGAAATGATTCGTGGGTGTCAGTATTCAAGAGCATCTGTGGGAAAGAAGCGTTTTGGAAAATACAAGACTTGATAGGAAGATAGGAAAGGCAGAAACTCCACTAGAAAATAGGGAAGAGGATGTTGAAAGTGGAAAGTAATGTGACTGTGATATCTTCGTACACATGGGAACAGAGTCCTTCAAGATACAAAGGCAAATTAGTGAGCTGGATATATAGAATTATAAATTCAAATGTCTGTTATCTCACAATGAATGGTTTACTACATTATAGATGTTTATATTTTGTTTACCTTATGTATGATCATTGTGCAAGAATAAATATTGCATAAAGTAGTTTGTTAATGTGTGTTCTATTAAATGTTTTATTATCATGTTTAATACAGGAGGTCTCCATTTTACAGCTCCTCACTTTACAGTGTTTCGGAAAATAAAGTGGTTTTCAATTAGTGTGAATATGTTATCAGTCCTTTATATGCATTTGAGAGTGTAAAAAAAGGCTGGGTTTCACTTTACAGCGGGTTTCACTTTACAGCGGGTTTCACTTTACATCAGTATCCCAAAATCTAACCTGCTGTACAAGAGGGGCCTTCCTATGTTCTGTTTAGTTTATCATACCTGGAGTAAACCTAGAAGAGGTTTCGGGGGTCATCGCCCCCACGGCGCGTTGCTTGACCAGGTCTCGTAGTGGATCAGGCAGTTACTGCTGCTCGCATATAAACCAACATACGAACCACAGCCCGGCTGGTCAGGTACTGACTTCGGATACTTGTACAGCTCCTTGAAGACAGCCAGGGGTGTATTGGTAATCCCTCCTTATGTATGCTGGGAGTCCCTTGAACAGTCTTGGGTCCATGACACTTACTGTGTTGTCTCTTAGTGTACTTTTGCCGCCTCTGCTTTTCTTTGGTGTTTTTTTTGTATCTCCTGCTGAGCTTTTCTTTTCGTAGGGAGTGATTTTTATGTGTAGATTTAGGACTAGTCCCTCTGGGATTTTCCTACTATGTAGTATCATGTATCTTCCTCGCCTGCATTCCAGGGAGTACAAATGAAAGTTCTCTGCATATTTTCAAGGTCTGTAATTTCGCCTGCCTTCAAAGTGGCCGTTATTGTACAACAATATTCCAGCCTAGAGAGAATAGGCGATTTGAAGAGATTCATCACGGGCTTGGCATCACTAGTCTTGAAGGTTCTCATTATCCATCCTATCATTTTCCTTGAAAATGTGATAGATACATAGTTGTGATCTTTGAAAGTGAGATTTTCTGACATTATTACTCCCAGGTTCTTCACATAAGTTTTTCGGTCTATTGTGTGGCTGGAATTTGTTTTATACTCCTATACACTTTTAATTTCATCGAGTTTTCCATAGCGAAGTAATTGAAATTTGCCATTATTGAGCTTCATATTGCTTTCTGCGGCACATTAAAGATTTGGTTGATGTCCTCTTGAAGATTTGTAGTATCTTCGATGGATGACGCTGTCATGTAGATTCAAGTGTCATCCTCAAAGGAAAACACGGTGCTGTGGCTGACAGAGAGGATAAGGAAAACACGGTGCTGTGGCTGACAGAGAGGATAAGGAAAAGGATTGCAGCGAGTACTGTGCCTTGAAGTACAGAGATTTTTCACTGTAGCGCCTCTGACTTTACTCTTGCTCTTTGCGATCTCTTTGTTAGAAAGTTACAACTCTATCTACCCATCATGCTGAATAAAGCTTCACAACAACACTTGTGTAGTTTTAGGAAGTTCCTTACCTGTTTTTTATGAAAAAAAATTTCCAATGGTCTTAAAACTATTTCTTTCCAAAGATTTAAAAAAATGTAAATAAGAGAAATAAAGACAGGCATGAGGTACTAGCGGGACACCTGATGACTCACATAGCCAAATATGAAGAGAAAAGTACTGAATAAAAGAGGCTTCAATAACGTGGCTGGAACAATACCACGTTGATAATTAGCTAATGACCAAGTTGAACCAAAACGTTCTTATCAGTTTTATTCTCTCACGTGCGTCTTATCTGTGTAAGAGAAAAATAAGTTGGGGACACGAGTGACACTTGAGTGAATGATCGATGAGGCGAGAGGCTGACCCTGCCACTGACACCGGCTGGACTATGCCACGAGAGGCTGACCCTGCCACTGACACCGGCTGGACTATACTACGAGAGGCTGACCCTGCCACTGACACCGGCTGGACTATAACACGAGAGGCTGACCCTGCCACTGACACCGGCTGGACTATACTACGAGAGGCTGACCCTGCCACTGACACCGGCTGGACTATAACACGAGAGGCTGACCCTGCCACTGACACCGGCCGGACTATACCACGAGAGGCTGACCCTGCCACTGACACCGGCTGGACTATACTACGAGAGGCTGACCCTGCCACTGACACCGGCTGGACTATAACACGAGAGGCTGACCCTGCCACTGACACCGGCTGGACTATACTACGAGAGGTTGACTCTACCACTGACACCGGCGGACTATACTACGAGAGGTTGACCCTGCCACTGACACCGGCTGGACTATACCACGAGAGATTGACCCTGCCACTGACACCGGCTGGACTATAACACGAGAGGTTGACCCTGCCACTGACACCGGCTGGACTATGCCACGAGAGGCTGACCCTGCCACTGACACCGGCTGGACTATACCACGAGAGGCTGACCCTGCCACTGACACCGGCTGGACCGTACCACGAGGGGCTGACCATGCCACTGACACCGGCTGGACTATACCACGAGGGGCTGACCCTGCCACTGACACCGGCTGGACCATACCACGAGGGGCTGACCCTGCCACTGACACCGGCTGGACTATACCACGAGAGGCTGTCCCTGTCACTGACACAGGCTGGACTATACCACGAGGGGCTGACCCTGCCACTGACACCGGCTGGACCATACCACGAGGGGCTGACCCTGCCACTGACACCGGCTGGACTATACTACTAGAGGCTGACCCTGCCACTGACACCGGCTGGACTATACCACGAGAGGCTGTCCCTGTCACTGACACAGGCTGGACTATACCACGAGGGGCTGACCCTGCCACTGACACCGGCTGGACCATACCACGAGGGGCTGACCCTGCCACTGACACCGGCTGGACTATACCACGAGAGCTTTACCCTGCCACTGACACCGGATGGACTATGCCACGAGAGGCTGACCCTATCACTGACACCGGCTGGACTATACCACGAGAGACTAACTCTGCCACTGGCACCGGCTGGACTATACTACTAGAGGCTGACCCTGCCACTGACACCGGTTGGACTATACCACGAGAGGCTGAACCTGCCACTGACACCGGTTGGACCGTACCACGAGGGGCTGACCATGCCACTGACACCGGCTGGACTATACCACGAGGGGCTGACCCTGCCACTGACACCGGCTGGACCATACCACGAGGGGCTGACCCTGCCACTGACACCGGCTGGACCATACCACGAGGGGCTGACCCTGCCACTGACACCGGCTGGACCATACCACGAGGGGCTGACCCTGCCACTGACACCGGCTGGATTATACCACGAGGGGCTGACCCTGCCACTGACACCGGCTGGATTATACCACGAGGGGCTGACCCTGCCACTGACACCGGCTGGACCATACCACGAGGGGCTGACCCTGCCACTGACACCGGCTGGACTATACCACGAGGGGCTGGCCATGCCACTGACACCGGCTGGACCATACCACGAGGGGCTGACCCTGCCACTGACACCGGCTGGACCATACCACGAGGGGCTGACCCTGCCACTGACACCGGCTGGACTATACCACGAGGGGCTGGCCCTGCCACTGACACCGGCTGGACTATACCACGAGGGGCTGACCCTGCCACTGACACCGGCTGGACTATACCACTAGGGGCTGACCCTGCTACTGACACCGGCTGGACTATACCACGAGGGGCTGACCCTGCCACTGACACCGGCTGGACCATACCACGAGAAGCTGACCCTGCCACTGACACCGGATGGACCATACCACGACAACAATCACCAAAAATACTCAACGACCTGACAAGACAGCGAGAATCAGAGCTTATCAAAGGAATAATGGAATTTTTTTTGTTCTTTCATCTAAGCTATCCTCTCCCCTCTCTTCTTATCATCTCTTTCCTCCCATATTTACTAAATTCCTTTCAATAAGGATTTTCTCTGGAATCTTACCAGGGTCTAACATCAGAGTATAGTGACTGAGGGAATATCATATTCTGGAGGTTTTCATCCTAGTCTTATCGTCGCCACAGTGATGATAGAGTGAATCATATTCACTCTGGCGTTTCCCCGCTGTGAATATAGCTTCTCCACTGTGACTGAGGAAGCATCATATTAGCTGAAGATTCCTGGTTAATCTCAAGTAGGAAATAAGTGCAGATTGTTCGGCAGATCTCATACGCACTGGCTCCAAGTGGATCAAATTTTAGCTGAATTTGAAATCTGTTTTCATGATGTATTTCCGGAAAGCTAAGACGTAGTAGTTAGGTCAATGACAGTTGTGGTGGCAGTGCTGGGGATGGAAATTGTAGTGGCTGGGGTGGTGATGTTAGGAATCTGTTGCTCTTATGTTGATAGGTAAAGATTTTCAACTGGATTCTTTTAGTTGAATTCTATTTACACAAAACCACTAATAGAACTTTGTTCTTAGAATTCTGCTGATAGAATTCTGGTGGAAATGCTAGAATAATTTTGTTATTTGGATACTTCAGTAAAAATTCAGTTAGCTAAGTAACTGATAAGGCATCATATTAGCTGTGCATTTCCACTAATTTCTGGCACGAGATCCGTGAAGAGTTAACTTGCCCGAGTACCACTATTACTGCCAGAATTTTGTGAGAATTTGGAATCCCTTTTTATAAAATATGCGTTAGGTATTAAAATGTGGTGGCTGTCAGGGATTTAAGCAAACTCCACGTTATGAAAATTATTGTGAGAGAAAAACTGGAATAGAAGCAATGAACGAAAAGGTTAATTAATAGGTGAAATTAAAACGCAACTTTAATAATATAAATAAATTAAAAACAAATGCAATTATGAAAGTACTTATTCTCTTGTCCGAAGGGCTAATATCGCTTTGATTAATATTAAGCGGCGCTGTGGAAGCGGAGAGCCACGAGTAGTGGATACAGATGGAAGTCTCCGGGAAGACTGGTTCATGAGAGCTGACAGTGATGGATAGTAGAATCACTGGTAGGTAGAGTAGGATGATGTTATGGCCTAAGGTGAAATAGGCTTGGAAAGATAGTCTCAACTCGGACGGCTCTGAGCAGCAGCTGTATGTTGTAGCTGTGGAGGCGCAGAGACACATCTAGCAAATTAGTAATCTTTTCCGCACATGTGGATCAGGTACTGTAAATGTTGTCCAGACAGTTATGGCAGACTACAGCAGGTGGGAATCCGTATCGAACTGAGTTCCATCTGATACCCAGCTTACCAAGTAAGCTATCAAGGTGGCGTGGCAGACAGCAAATTTTTCCTCACTCTGGTAGCTTACCATACCACAAAACCCCATCCGAATTTATATAGAGAAATTGTCCATCACCTGGACGTTTTGCCTTATAGTAGTGATTTTGACCGTTGTTACTGTGGTAGTGGCGTGGTTATAGTGGTTGTGGTAACACTGATGGGGATGGTTGGTGTTTTTGTTGTGAAGACTCACTATCAGTGCTGGTGAAAATAACCACTATTACCGAACTCAATAATTAATATACAATATCCACCTTGGTCGAACTCAATAACTACTATGGCTGGACATGATAATTAAAATAACACACAATAACCACTATAAATTGACAAAATTAACATGTATTTTTACCTATACCTGGAGAGGTTTCCAGGGGTCACCGCCCCCGTGGCCAGGTCTGTGACCATTTTCTATAGCTATTACTATTGCTATAACATTTCCTTCATCTTTCTTAAGCCCCCACCGTCCCTCATATATATTCCGGCTCCTTTTTATAGCCCTTCTGTGTGGCCATTTAATTGCCCATGTTAGACCGAAAGGTCGTGACAAATTTCAGTCTCGTATGCACGGATTATTTATTCCAGTCACGGTATTGTGCCTTTTTATTCTTTATACATGATAATATTCAATTTAACATGCTTAAATACCGTTTCCGTATTACTAACTTGCACAAAAAGCAGCAGTAACACAAGCAAAACAAAAGAAGTGCATTAATGTGTGTGTGTGTGCAGACCTGGAGGGTGGAACAAATAAAACAAACGCAGGGTAATTGCAGCCAAAGAAGGTAAACAAAGACATAATGAGCATCAATTTAGAGTTGAGTAAACACTTGTATTTGTCCTGGAATTTCCCAGCTACGTTGCCTTCTGGGTTCTAATTAGGTTCTTGAGGATTCAGCTGAGGAGTTCTAATTAGGTTCTGGAATATTCAGAGGGGTTATCCTGAGGTTCTGCATCCATCTGCAGGGTTCCAGCTAGGTTCTTGAAGATTCAGAAGATGGGTTCTTATGGGGTTCTAGATGAGACAAAGGGGTCTCATGAGGTTCTTGAATTTTCGGGTGAGCGTTACATTTAGGTGAATGTTGGTATCTTACATTTAGGTGAATGTTGGTATCTTACATTTAGGTGAATGTTGGTATCTTGCATTTAGGTGAATGTTGGTATCTTCAACATTCAGGAGAGTGTTGGAACCTTCAGCAATGAGGAGAAGGTTGGTAACTTCAACAGCCAAGAGAGTGTTGGTTCCTTCAACATTCTGGTAAGTATTGGTACATTCAAATATCAGGTGAGTGTTTGTCAGAGAGTTTTCTAGTCCATTTATCCTATAAATTATGTTATGTGGCTTCTCAATAGTGCTGTTTTTGGAATGCAACTTGATGAATACAAACCTTCCAAATGAAAGCTGCGATCTTTAATAACAATGGTGTCTAGGTGGTAATTATTACAATTAATGTAGTTTGAATAATTAAGGAAATAAACTCCTGTACAACTCTTAGAGTATAAGTATACCTATATATCATAGTTATTCTGTACCTATAATCATATGGTTGTATATGCACACTTAATAAGATATTGTACTACTCTTAATAAGTACTGACCGGTACGTTGCTATGATGTACTTAAGTACAAGAGTAGTGACGTGTATGTGTGTTTCCGTAAGTGCTCGGTATATGTTCAAACTGATTCGACTTAGATTTAAAACGTGATTGATAACAACGGAAGTTAGATTATTTAATAATTTGTCTTCTGAACCATCGAGGAAAGCAAACAGCTTGTTTAACAATATCACGACCCAGTCGCCAAAAAGCAATAATGTTCGAAGCAGCAGTTAACAGCACAGTGTCAGGCAGGGAATCAAGGAGATAAAAACGACTCTATCTGCGTACCTTCAACAGAGCCTTCACAGAAGGCATAAAACTTCCTTATTACTGAATCTTAATTCGTCAGTACCAATTTCCCGACTACGACAATGCATAGATGCCAAAATAAATGTAGGTCAAGAGTTGAACTCTTGGCCAGAGATATGGTATCTCCAGCAGAGATACACAGAGTTAAGAGATGTATGTCCCGGTTCACCATCGGAGGCATACACTCTACCAAAAACAGAGTCTAAACGACACGAACTGAGGAACGTAGCATTCTCCCAGAGAGAGGAATAGACAAGATGTTACTTCCAGGAACAATAGTGAGAAGAGCAAGATGCCTCTATGAGCAGCAGCTAGAGAGGGAGAGACAAGGCCTACATGTTAGAGATCAGATGACTCGTAGCAGCTTACCCCCGACACCAACCGTGAAACAAGCTGGCAGGTAGTTAGCAGCCTCGACAGCCAGTCAAAACTCTCCGATGAGAGGTGTAGTTGTTACATCCTGCCTATATACATAAGCTAATAATGTATCTATTCTCTGAGGTCGCATTAGTCTTCAACATTCTAGAGAGTGCTGATGCCATCAACATTCAGGTGAGTGTTGCAATATCAGCATTAAGGCGAATGATGGTTTCGTTAAATATTCCGTGAATTAGGACGAGCTTTAATTTTTTTTTATTCGCCGGTACTCTCCCGGCGATACATGTTGAGTACTTTGAAAGCAATTCACAAATATTTCGCACATTGGAGAATGATATTTATGACGATGTTTCGGTCCTTGTTGGAGCATTAATTTGTCATACAGAAACTTGTTAATTGTCCTAGCTGGACCAAAATATCATTATATATTTCACTCTCCTTTTTATTCTTCAGGAAGCAAGATTTATATTGCTACTTGTTGCATAGAATATTCATTGAAATAGTTATTTTTAAGCGCATTCTATTAGGTTTTCCGGTGACACAATATACTGGGAATTAGCAATCAATACCCAGGGCATTAGCAAACAATACTATGGGCATTAGCACACAATATCGTGTGGATTAGCACACAATACCTTACACAATAGCAAGCACTACCCAATATATTAGCACACAATACCCAGGATATTAGCAATGTTCTGGGCATTAGCACACAATACCCAGGACATTAGCAAACAATCCCCGGGATATTATCGCACAATGTCCAGAACATTAGCAAACAATACCCAGGTGTAATAGCACACAATATGCGTGGTAAAGGAATAACAGGAAAAGTGGGTAAATGTATCTGTAATTAAGACAGTAAGGGAGTGAGTGATGAAAGTGTTTTTGTTTTCAGGTCACCCTGCCTTGATGGGAAACGGCCTATGTGTTACTAAAAGTTTCTGAGGTGCATAAATGATAATGAGGAATAAATAACTGGGATGTAAATAAAGTGATAAAAATATATAACAAAGAAAGAATTCGCCCCAAAGGGTTCAAATTTTGCGTTAAATACTTGGAAATTTTATCCTCAGAGAGGTTTTATTATTAACAAGTCTCATCGTCGTCCCCTTACTTGGACTGAACCGAGTGCCTCACATTCCACACGTTCTATGTAACCCCTGCGGGTTTAGCTCTTTACTCCAGATTACAATAAAATCATCCTAAAGAACATTGGTATTTAATGGCTAATACATCTTATGAAATATTTGAAACGTTGGGTGTAGGCTGAATAGGTTTTTTTTTTTTTTGGGGGGGGGGGGAGAGCGGGGGGGTATTCAATATAATAATACCTGGAGTATGTATCTTCCGCTCGGCTTTAAACTTTTAGTGCTGATGTGATTTCTTCAAAGAAAGTGTGGCCTTCATATTATGGTCTTTATGTTGTAATATTGCAAATTTCTTTTTCAATATGGTTTCCCTAACCTAACTGAGGAAAGTATTTTTCCTGTCAGAAATATGTCACAGTGTTTGAGTACATTTGTTTATTCTGAGGTTAAATATGCTTATACGTGCTCGAAACATCTGTCTCCTCAGGAGCCTCACACAGTTATCTCCTTACGTACCCAAAACATAAATAAAACCTTACTCACTTTACCCATTAACTTACTTAAACTTTAAACGCTGGTTAGTTTTACTTAGAGAAAAGTTTGGATTGATTTTGCCCTGTGGTGATCCAAATTTTTTTGTTTATTTAAGAAATTGGGAAAATTCAAATCCTGGATTACTAGTGATAGTTTCTGAGTGATGTGACTCGTCCCCTTGATAACACAATTTCCAGTTAGACTGTCCCCTCAAGGGAGGCTCCTTGATGTTGGTGGGGGGCTCTTGATCTAGGGAATTGGATCTGTGCTCCAGTTTCCTGCATTGAGCCTGAATACACAGAGGCGCTGTATAATCCCTACGGCTTTAGCCCTCCTCATGATTATAATAAAAATCACATATCTGGTAATTCTTAATGGAGAAAAAAATTAATATATTTCGCGTGTGTGCCTTAATTTGCCTCGTTAAGTGAAGAAATTTAGATATTAGCATCCATGTGATAACTTCTCAATATTGCTGTAATCAAGGGGAGCGCTAAACCCGTAGGGATTACACAGATCCTGGGGGAAGAGGGGGGGGGGATGAAAGGTATTCAGACTCAGTGCGGAAAACTGGGGCTAGTATTCTTGTGTCTCACACTGACGTATTCTTGTGTCTTACACTGACGTATTCTTGTGTCTCACACTGACGTATTCTTGTGTCTTACACTGACGTATTCTTGTGTCTCACACTGACGTATTCTTGTGTATTACACTGACGTATTCTTGTGTCTCACACTGACGTATTCTTGTGTCTTACACTGACGTATTCTTGTGTCTCACACTGACGTATTTTTGTGTCTTACACTGACGTATTCTTGTGTCTCACACTGACGTATTCTTGTGTCTCACTCCGACGTATTCCTGTGTCTCACTCTGACGTATTCTTGTGTCTCACTCTGACGTATTCTTGTGTCACACTCTGACGTATTCTTGTGTCTCACTCTGACGTATTCTTGTGTCTCACTCTGACGTATTCTTGTGTCTCACTCTGACGTATTCTTGTGTCTCACTCTGACGTATTCTTGTGTCTCACTCTAACGTATTCTTGTGTCTCACACTGACGTATTCTTGTGTCTCACACTGACGTATTCTTGTGTCTCACTCTGACGTATTTTTGTGTCTCACTCTGACGTATTCTTGTGTCTCATTTTGACGTATTCTTGTGTCTCACTCCTACGTATTCCTGTGTCTCACTCTGACGTATTCTTGTGTCTCACTCTGACGTATACTTGTAACAAAAAGAGGCACAATACCGTGACTGGAACGATACACGTATACTTGTGTCTCACTCTGACGTATTTTTGTGTCTCACTCTGACGTATTCCTGTGTCTCACTCCGACGTATTCTTGTGTCTCACTCTGACGTATTCTTGTGTCTCACTCTGATGTATTCTTGTGTCTCACTCTGACGTATACTTGTGTCTCACTCTGACACATTCTTGTGTCTCACTCTGACGTATTCTTGTGTCTCTCTCTCTGACGTATAATTTTGTCTCACTCTGACGCATTCTTGTGTCTCACTCTGACGTATTCTTGTGTCTCACTCTGACTTATACTTGTGTCTCACTCTGACGCATTCTTGTGTCTCACTCTGACGCATTCTTGTGTCTCACTCTGACGTATTCTTGTGTCTCACTCTGACGTATACTTGTGTCTCACTCTGACGTATTCTTGTGTCTCACTCTGACGCATTCTTGTGTCTCACTCTGACGTATTCTTGTGTCTCACTCTGACGTATTCTTGTGTCTCACTCTGACGTATTCTTGTGTCTCACTCTGACGTATTCCTGTGTCTCACTCTGACGTATTCTTGAGTCTCACTCTGACGTATTCCTGTGTCTCACTCTGACGTACTCCTGTGTCTCACTCTGACGTATTCTTGTGTCTCACTCTGACGTATTCTTGTGTCTCACTCTGACGTATTCCTGTGTCTCATTCTGACGTATTCTTGTGTCTCACTCTGACGTATTCCTGTGTCTCACTCTGACGTATTCTTGTGTCTCACTCTGACGTATTCCTGTGTCTCACTCTGACGTATTCTTGTGTCTCACGCTGACGTATTCCTATGTCTCACTCTGACGTATTCATGTGTCTCACTCTGACGTATTCTTGTGTCTCACTCTGACGTATTCCTGTGTCTCACTCTGACGTATTCTTGTGTCTCACTCTGACGTATTCCTGTGTCTCACTCTGACGTATTCTTGTGTCTCACTCTGACGTATTCCTGTGTCTCACTCTGACGTATTCTTGTGTCTCACTCTGACGTATTCTTGTGTCTCACTCTGACGTATTCCTGTGTCTCACTCTGACGTATTCTTGTGTCTCACGCTGACGTATTCTTGTGTCTCACGCTGACGTATTCTTGTGTCTCACTCTGACGCATTCTTGTGTCTCTGACGTATTCTTGTGTCTCACTCTGACGTATTCTTGTGTCTCACTCTGACGTATTCTTGTGTCTCACTCTGACGTATTCTTGTGTCTCACGCTGACGTATTCTTGTGTCTCACTCTGACGTATTCTTGTGTCTCACTCTGATGTATTCTTGTGTCTCACTCTGACGTATACTTGTGTCTCACTCTGACGCATTCTTGTGTCTCACTCTGACGTATTCTTGTGTCTCTCTCTGACGTATACTTTTGTCTCACTCTGACGCATTCTTGTGTCTCACTCTGACGTATTCTTGTGTCTCACTCTGACGTATACTTGTGTCTCACTCTGACGTATTCTTGTGTCTCACTCTGACGTATTCTTGTGTCTCACTCTGACGTATTCCTGTGTCTCACTCTGACGTATTCTTGTGTCTCACTCTGACGTATTCCTGTGTCTCACTCTGACGTATTCCTATGTCTCACTCTGGCGTATTCTTGTGTCTCACTCTGACGTATTCTTGTGTCTCACTCTGACGTATTCCTGTGTCTCACTCTGACGTATTCTTGTGTCTCACTCTGACGTATTCCTGTGTCTCACTCTGACGCATTCTTGTGTCTCACTCTGACGTATTCCTGTGTCTCACTCTGACGTATTCTTGTGTCTCACTCTGACGTATTCTTGTGTCTCACTCTGACGTATTCTTGTGTTTTACTCTGACGTATTCTTGTGTCTCACTCTGACGTATTCTTGTGTTTCACTCTGACGTATTCTTGTGTCTCACTCTGACGTATTCTTGTGTCTCACTCTGACGTATTCCTGTGTCTCACTCTAACGTATTCTTGTGTCTCACGCTGATGTATTCTTGTGTCTCACGCTGACGTATTCTTGTGTCTCACTCTGACGCATTCTTGTGTCTCTGACGTATTCTTGTGTCTCACTCTTACGTATTCTTGTGTCTCACTCTGACGTATTCCTGTGTCTCACTCTGACGTATTCTTGTGTCTCACGCTGATGTATTCTTGTGTCTCACGCTGACGTATTCTTGTGTCTCACTCTGACGTATACTTGTGTCTTACTCTGAGGCATTCTTGTGTCTCACTCTGACGTATTCTTGTGTCTCTCTCTGACGTATACTTTTGTCTCACTCTGACGTATTCTTGTGTCTCACTCTGACGTATACTTGTGTCTCACGCTGACGTATTCTTGTGTCTCACTCTGACGCATTCTTGTGTCTCTGACGTATTCTTGTGTCTCACTCTGACGTATTCTTGTGTCTAACTCTGACGTATTCTTGTGTCTCACTCTGACGTATTCTTGTGTCTCACGCTGACGTATTCTTGTGTCTCACTCTGACGTATTCTTGTGTCTCACTCTGATATATTCTTGTGTCTCACTCCGACGTATACTTGTGTCTCACTCTGACGCATTCTTGTGTCTCACTCTGACGTATTCTTGTGTCTCTCTCTGACGTATACTTTTGTCTCACTCTGACGCATTCTTGTGTCTCACTCTGACGTATTCTTGTGTCTCACTCTGACGTATACTTGTGTCTCACTCTGACGTATTCTTGTGTCTCACTCTGACGTATTCTTGTGTCTCACTCTGACGTATTCCTGTGTCTCACTCTGACGTATTCTTGTGTCTCACTCTGACGTATTCCTGTGTCTCACTCTGACGTATTCCTATGTCTCACTCTGGCGTATTCTTGTGTCTCACTCTGACGTATTCTTGTGTCTCACTCTGACGTATTCCTGTGTCTCACTCTGACGTATTCTTGTGTCTCACTCTGACGTATTCCTGTGTCTCACTCTGACGTATTCTTGTGTCTCACTCTGACGTATTCCTGTGTCTCACTCTGACGTATTCTTGTGTCTCACTCTGACGTATTCTTGTGTCTCACTCTGACGTATTCTTGTGTTTTACTCTGACGTATTCTTGTGTCTCACTCTGACGTATTCTTGTGTTTCACTCTGACGTATTCTTGTGTCTCACTCTGACGTATTCTTGTGTCTCACTCTGACGTATTCCTGTGTCTCACTCTGACGTATTCTTGTGTCTCACGCTGATGTATTCTTGTGTCTCACGCTGACGTATTCTTGTGTCTCACTCTGACGCATTCTTGTGTCTCTGACGTATTCTTGTGTCTCACTCTTACGTATTCTTGTGTCTCACTCTGACGTATTCCTGTGTCTCACTCTCACGTATTCTTGTGTCTCACGCTGATGTATTCTTGTGTCTCACGCTGACGTATTCTTGTGTCTCACTCTGACGTATACTTGTGTCTTACTCTGACGCATTCTTGTGTCTCACTCTGACGTATTCTTGTGTCTCTCTCTGACGTATACTTTTGTCTCACTCTGACGTATTCTTGTGTCTCACTCTGACGTATACTTGTGTCTCACTCTGACGCATTCTTGTTTCTCACTCTGACGTATTCTTGTGTCTCACTCTGACGTATTCCTGTATCTCACTCTGACGTATTCTTGTGTCTCACTCTGACGTATTCCTGTGTCTTACTCTGACGTATTCTTGTGTCTCACTCTGACGTATTCTTGTGTCTCACTCTGACGTATTCTTGTGTCTCACTCTGACGTATTCTTGTGTCTCATTCTGACGTATCCTTGTGTCTCACTCTGACGTATTTTTGTGTCTCACTCTGACGTATTCTTGTGTCTCACTCTAACGTATTCTTGTGTCTCACACTGACGTATTCTTGTGTCTCACTCTAACGTATTCTTGTGTCTCACACTGACGTATTCTTGTGTCTCACTCTGACGTATTTTTGTGTCTCACTCTGACGTATTCTTGTGTCTCATTTTGACGTATTCTTGTGTCTCACTCATACGTATTCCTGTGTCTTACTCCGACGTATTCCTGTGTCTCACTCTGACGTATTCTTGTGTCTCACTCTGACGTATACTTGTAACAAAAAGAGGCACAATACCGTAACTGGAACGATACACGTATACTTGTGTCTCACTCTGACGTATTTTTGTGTCTCACTCTGACGTATTCCTGTGTCTCACTCCGACGTATTCTTGTGTCTCACTCTGACGTATTCTTGTGTCTCACTCTGTTGTATTCTTGTGTCTCACTCTGACGTATACTTGTGTCTCACTCTGACGCATTTTTGTGTCTCACTCTGACGTATTCTTGTGTCTCTCTCTGACGTATACTTTTGTCTCTGACGTATTCTTGTGTCTCACGCTGACGTATTCTTGTGTCTCACTCTGACGTATTCCTGTGTCTCACTCTGACGTATTCTTGTGTCTCACTCTGACGTATTCCTGTGTCTCACTCTGACGTATTCTTGTGTCTCACTCTGACGTATTCCTGTGTCTCACTCTGACGTATTCTTGTGCCTCACTCTGACGTATTCCTGTGTCTCACTCTGACGTATTCTTGTGTCTCTTTCTGACGTATACTTTTGTCTCACTCTGACGCATTCTTGTGTCTCACTCTGACGTATTCTTGTGTCTCACTCTGACGTATACTTGTGTCTCACTCTGACGTATTCTTGTGTCTCACTCTGACGCATTCTTGTGTCTCACTCTGACGTATTCTTGTGTCTCACTCTGACGTATTCCTGTGTCTCACTCTGACGTATTCTTGTGTCTCACTCTGACGTATTCCTGTGTCTCACTCTGACGTATTCTTGTGTCTCACTCTGACGTATTCCTGTGTCTCACTCTGACGTATTCTTGTGTCTCACTCTGACGTATTCTTGTGTCTCACTCTGACGTATTCTTGTGTCTCACTCTGACGTATTCCTGTGTCTCACTCTGACGTATTCTTGTGTCTCACTCTGACGTATTCCTGTGTCTCACTCTGACGTATTCTTGTGTCTCACTCTGACGTATTCTGTGTCTCACTCTGACGTATTCTTGTGTCTCACTCTGACGTATTCTTGTGTCTCACTCTGACGTATTCTTGTGTCTCACTCTGACGTATTCTTGTGTCTCACTCTGACGTATTCTGTGTCTCACTCTGACGTATTCTTGTGTCTCACTCTGACGTATTCCTGTGTCTCACTCTGACGTATTCTTGTGTCTCACTCTGACGTATTCTTGTGTCTCACTCTGACGTATTCTTGTGTCTCACTCTGACGTATTCTTGTGTCTCACTCTGACGTATTCTTGTGTCTCACTCTGACGTATTCTTGTGTCTCACTCTGACGTATTCTTGTGTCTCACTCTGACGTATTCTTGTGTCTCACTCTGACGTATTCTTGTGTCTCACTCTGACGTATTCCTGTGTCTCACTCTGACGTATTCTTGTGTCTCACTCTGACGTATTCTTGTGTCTCACTCTGACGTATTCTTGTGTCTCACTCTGACGTATTCCTGTGTCTCACTCTGACGTATTCTTGTGTCTCACTCTGACGTATTCCTGTGTCTCACTCTGACGTATTCTTGTGTCTCACTCTGACGTATTCCTGTGTCTCACTCTGACGTATTCTTGTGTCTCACTCTGACGTATTCCTGTGTCTCACTCTGACGTATTCCTGTGTCTCACTCTGACGTATTCTTGGTTCTCACTCTGACGTATTCCTGTGTCTCACTCTGACGTATTCCTATGTTTCACTCTGGCGTATTCTTGTGTCTCACTCTGACGTATTCTTCTGTCTCACTCTGACGTATTCACTCTGACGTATTCTTGTGTCTCACTCTGACGTATTCCTGTGTCTCACTCTGACGTATTCTTGTGTCTCACTCTGACGTATTCCTGTGTCTCACTCTGACGTATTCTTGTGTCTCACTCTGACGTATTCTTGTGTCTCACTCTGACGTATTCTTGTGTCTCACTCTGACGTATTCTTGTGTCTCACTCTGACGTATTCTTGTGTCTCACTCTGACGTATTCTTGTGTCTCACTCTGACGTATTCTTGTGTCTCACTCTGACGTATTCTTGTGTCTCACTCTGACGTATTCTTGTGTCTCACTCTGACGTATTCTTGTGTTTTACTCTGACGTATTCTTGTGTCTCACTCTGACGTATTCTTGTGTCTCACTCTGACGTATTCTTGTGTCTCACGCTGACGTATTCTTGCGTCTCACGCTGACGTATTCTTGTGTCTCACTCTGACGCATTCTTGTGTCTCTGACGTATTCTTGTGTCTCACTCTGACGTATTCTTGTGTCTCACTCTGACGTATTCCTGTGTCTCACTCTGACGTATTCTTGTGTCTCACGCTGACGTATTCTTGTGTCTCACGCTGACGTATTCTTGTGTCTCACTCTGACGTATTCTTGTGTCTCACTCTGACGTATTCTTGTGTCTCACTCTGACGTATACTTGTGTCTTACTCTGACGCATTCTTGTGTCTCACTCTGACGTATTCTTGTGTCTCTCTCTGACGTATACTTTTGTCTCACTCTGACGTATTCTTGTGTCTCACTCTGACGTATACTTGTGTCTCACTCTGACGTATTCTTGTGTCTCACTCTGACGCATTCTTGTTTCTCACTCTGACGTATTCTTGTGTCTCACTCTGACGTATTCCTGTGTCTTACTCTGACGTATTCTTGTGTCTCACTCTGACGTATTCTTGTGTCTCACTCTGACGTATTCTTGTGTCTCACTCTGACGTATTCTTGTGTCTCACTCTGACGTATTCTTGTGTCTCACTCTGACGTATTCTTGTGTCTCACTCTAACGTATTCTTGTGTCTCACACTGACGTATTCTTGTGTCTCACACTGACGTATTCTTGTGTCTCACTCTGACGTATTTTTGTGTCTCACTCTGACGTATTCTTGTGTCTCGTTTTGACGTATTCTTGTGTCTCACTCCTACGTATTCCTGTGTCTTTCTACGACGTATTGCTGTGTCTCACTCTGACGTATTCTTGTGTCTCACTCTGACGTATACTTGTAACAAAAAGAGGCACAATACCGTGACTGGAACGATACACGTATACTTGTGTCTCACTCTGACGTATTTTTGTGTCTCACTCTGACGTATTCCTGTGTCTCACTCTGACGTATTCTTGTGTCTCACTCTGACGTATTCCTGTGTCTCACTCTGACGTATTCCTATGTCTCACTCTGGCGTATTCTTGTGTCTCACTCTGACGTATTCTTGTGTCTCACTCTTACGTATTCCTGTGTCTCACTCTGACGTATTCTTGTGTCTCACTCTGACGTATTTCTGTGTCTCACTCTGACGTATTCTTGTGTCTCACTCTGACGTATTCCTGTGTCTTACTCTGACGTATTCTTGTGTCTCACTCTGACGTATTCTTGTGTCTCACTCTGACGTATTCTTGTGTCTCACTCTGACGTATTCCTGTGTCTCACTCTGACGTATTCTTGTGTCTCACTCTGACGTATTCCTGTGTCTTACTCTGACGTATTCTTGTGTCTCACTCTGACGTATTCTTGTGTCTCACTCTGACGTATTCTTGTGTCTCACTCTGACGTATTCTTGTGTCTCACTCTGACGTATTCTTGTGTCTCACTCTGACGTATTCTTGTGTCTCACTCTGACGTATTCTTGTGTCTCACACTGACGTATTCTTGTGTCTCACACTGACGTATTCTTGTGTCTCACTCTGACGTATTCTTGTGTCTCACGCTGACGTATTCTTGTGTCTCACGCTGACATATTCTTGTGTCTCACTCTGACGTATTCCTGTGTCTTACTCTGACGTATTCTTGTGTCTCACTCTGACGTATTCTTGTGTCTCACTCTGACGTATTCTTGTGTCTCAAAGAGGCACTACCGTGACTGGACGATACACGTATTCTTTTGTCTCACTCTGACGTATTCTTGTGTCATACTCTGACGTATTCTTGTGTCTCACTCTGACGTATTCTTGTGTCTCACTCTGACGTATTCTTGTGTCTCACTCTGACGTATTCTTGTGTCTCACTCTGACGTATTCTTGTGTCTCACTCTGACGTATTCCTGTGTCTCACTCTGACGTATTCTTGTGTCTCACTCTGACGTATTCTTGTGTCTCACTCTGACGTATTCTTGTGTCTCACTCTGACGTATTCTTGTGTCTCACTCTGACGTATTCTTGTGTCTCACTCTGACGTATTCTTGTGTCTCACTCTGACGTATACTTGTGTCTCACTCTGACGTATTCTTGTGTCTCACTCTGACGTATTCTTGTGTCTCACTCTGACGTATTCTTGTGTCTCACTCTGACGTATTCTTGTGTCTCACTCTGACGTATTCTTGTGTCTCACTCTGACGTATTCTTGTGTCTCACTCTGACGTACTCTGACTTGTGTGTCTCACTCTGACGTATTCTTGTGTCTCACTCTGACGTATTCTTGTGTCTCACTCTGACGTATTCTTGTGTCTCACTCTGACGTATTCTTGTGTCTCACTCTGACGTATTCTTGTGTCTCACTCTGACGTATTTTTGTATCTCACTCTGACGTATTCTTGTGTCTCACTCTGACGTATTCTTGTGTCTCACTCTGACGTATTCTTGTGTCTCACTCTAACGTATTCTTGTGTCTCACACTGACGTATTCTTGTGTCTCACACTGACGTATTCTTGTGTCTCACTCTGACGTATTTTTGTGTCTCACTCTGACGTATTCTTGTGTCTCACTCTGACGTATTCTTGTGTCTCACTCTGACGTATTCGTGTGTCTCACTCTGACGTATTCTTGTGTCTCACTCTGACGTATTCTTGTGTCTCACTCTGACGTATTCTTGTGTCTCACTCTGACGTATTCTTGTGTCTCACTCTGACGTATTCTTGTGTCTCACTCTGACGTATTCCTGTGTCTCACTCTGACGTATTCTTGTGTCTCACTCTGACGTATTCTTGTGTCTCACTCTGACGTATTCTTGTGTCTCACTCTGACGTATTCTTGTGTCTCACTCGACGTATTCTTGTGTCTCACTCTGACGTATTCTTGTGTCTCACTCTGACGTATTCCTTGTGTCTCACTCTGACGTATTCTCTCCCTCTGACGTATTCTTGTGTCTCACTCTGACGTATTCTTGTGTCTCACTCTGACGTATACTTGTGTCTTACTCTGACGCATTCTTGTGTCTCACTCTGACGTATTCTTGTGTCTCTCTCTGACGTATTCTTGTGTCTCACTCTGACGTATTCTTGTGTCTCACTCTGACGTATTCTTGTGTCTCACTCTGACGTATTCTTGTGTCTCACTCTGACGTATTCTTGTGTCTCACTCTGACGTATTCTTGTGTCTCACTCTGACGTATTCTTGTGTCTCACTCTGACGTATTCTTGTGTCTCACTCTGACGTATTCTTGTGTCTCACACTGACGTATTCTTGTGTCTCACTCTGACGTATTCTTGTGTCTCACACTGACGTATTCTTGTGTCTCACTCTGACGTATTTTTGTGTCTCACTCTGACGTATTCTTGTGTCTCATTTTGACGTATTCTTGTGTCTCACTCTGACGTATTCTTGTGTCTCTCTCTGACGTATACTTTTGTCTCACTCTGACGTATTCTTGTGTCTCACTCTGACGTATTCTTGTGTCTCACTCTGACGTATTCTTGTGTCTAACTCTGACGTATTCTTGTGTCTCACTCTGACGTATTCTTGTGTCTCACTCTGACGTATTCTTCTGTCTCACTCTGACGTATTCCCGTGTCTCACTCTGACGTATTCTTGTGTCTCACTCTGACGTATACTTGTGTCTCACACTGACGTATTCCTGTGTCTTTCTACGACGTATTGCTGTGTCTCACTCTGACGTATTCTTGTGTTTTACTCTGACGTATTCTTGTGTCTCACTCTGACGTATTCTTGTGTCTCACTCTGACGTATTCTTGTGTCTCACTCTGACGTATTCTTGTGTCTCACTCTGACGTATTCTTGTGTCTCACTCTGACGTATTCTTGTGTCTCACTCTGACGTATTCCTGTGTCTCACTCTGACGTATTCTTGTGTCTCACTCTGACGTATTCTTGTGTCTCACTCTGACGTATTCTTGTGTCTCACTCTGACGTATTCTTGTGTCTCACTCTGACGTATTCTTGTGTCTCACTCTGACGTATTCTTGTGTCTCACTCTGACGTATTCTTGTGTCTCACTCTGACGTATTCTTGTGTCTCACTCTGACGTATTCTTGTGTTTCACTCTGACGTATTCTTGTGTCTCACTCTGACGTATTCTTGTGTCTCACTCTGACGTATTCTTGTGTCTCACTCTGACGTATTCTTGTGTCTCACTCTGACGTATTCCTGTGTCTCACTCTGACGTATTCTTGTGTCTCACGCTGACGTATTCTTGCGTCTCACGCTGACGTATTCTTGTGTCTCACTCTGACGCATTCTTGTGTCTCTGACGTATTCTTGTGTCTCACTCTGACGTATTCTTGTGTCTCACTCTGACGTATTTTTGTGTCTCACTCTGACGTATTCTTGTGTGTCTCTGACGTATACTGTCTCACTCTGTATTCTTGTGTCTCACTCTGACGTATTCTTGTGTCTCACTCTGACTTATTCTTGTGTCTCACTCTGACGTATTCTTGTGTCTCACTCTGACGTATTCTTGTGTCTCACTCTGACGTATTCTTGTGTCTCACTCTGACGTATTCTTGTGTCTCACTCTGACGTATTCTTGTGTCTCACACTGACGTATTCTTGTGACGTATTCTCACTCTGACGTATTCTTGTGTCTCACTCTGACGTATTCTTGTGTCTCACTCTGACGTATTCTTGTGTCTCACTCTGACGTATTCTTGTGTCTCACTCTGACGTATTCATGGGGCTCACTCCGACGTATTCATGTGTCTCACTCTGACGTATTCATGTGTCTCACTCTGACGTATTCTTGTGTCTCACTCTGAAGTATACTTGTGTCTCACTCTGACGTATTCTTGTGTCTCACTCTGACGTATTCTTGTGTCTCACTCTGACGTATTCTGTGTCTCACTCTGACGTATTCTTGTGTCTCACTCTGACGTATTCTTGTGTCTCACTCTGACGTATTCTCTCACTCTGACGTATTCTTGTGTCTCACTCTGACGTATTCTTGTGTTTCACTCTGACGTATTCTTGTGTCTCACTCTGACGTATTCTTGTGTCTCACTCTGACGTATTCTTGAGTCTCACTCTGACGTATTCTTGTGTCTCACTCTGACGCATTCTTGTGTCTCACTCTGACGTATTCTTGTGTCTCACTCTGACGTATTCTTGTGTCTCACTCTGACGTATTCTTGTGTCTCACTCTGACGTATTCTTGTGTCTCACTCTGACGTATTCTTGTGTGTCACTCTGACGTATTCTTGTGTCTCACTCTGACGTATTCTTGTATCTCACTCTGACGTATTCTTGTGTCTCACTCTGACGTATTCTTGTGTCTTACTCTGACGTATTCTTGTGTCTCACTCTGACGTATTCTTGTGTCTCACTCTGACGTATTCTTGTGTCTCACTCTGACGTATTCTTGTGTCTCACTCTGACGTATTCTTGTGTCTTACTCTGACGTATTCTTGTGTCTCACTCTGACGTATTCTTGTGTGTCACTCTGACGTATTCTTGTGTCTCACTCTGACGTATTCTTGTGTCTGACGTACTCTGACGTATTCTTGAGTCTCACTCTGCCGTATTCTTGTGTCTCACTCTGACGTATTCTTGTGTCTCACTCTGACGTATTCTTGTGTCTCACTCTGACGTATTCTTGTGCCTCACTCTGACGTATTCCTGTGTCTCACTCTGACGTATTCTTGTGTCTCACTCTGACGTATTCTTGTGTCTCACTCTGACGTATTCTTGTGTCTCACTCTGACGTATTCTTGTGTCTCACTCTGACGTATTCTTGTGTCTCACTCTGACGTATTCTTGTGTCTCACTCTGACGTATTCTTGTGTCTCACTCTGACGTATTCTTGTGTCTCACTCTGACGTATTCTTGTGTCTCACTCTGACGTATTCTTGTGTCTCACTCTGACGTATTCTTGTGTCTCACTCTGACGTATTCTTGTGTCTCACTCTGACGTATTCTTGTGTCTCACTCTGACGTATTCTTGTGTCTCACTCTGACGTATTCTTGTGTCTCACTCTGACGTATTCTTGTGTCTCACTCTGACGTATTCTTGTGTCTCACTCTGACGTATTCTTGTGTCTCACTCTGACGTATTCTTGTGTCTCACTCTGACGTATTCTTGTGTCTCACTCTGACGTATTCTTGTGTCTCACTCTGACGTATTCTTGTGTCTCACTCTGACGTATTCTTGTGTCTCACTCTGACGTATTCTTGTGTCTCACTCTGACGTATTCTTGTGTCTCACTCTGACGTATTCTTGTGTCTCACTCTGACGTATTCTTGTGTCTCACTCTGACGTATTCTTGTGTCTCACTCTGACGTATTCTTGTGTCTCACTCTGACGTATTCTTGTGTCTCACTCTGACGTATTCTTGTGTCTCACTCTGACGTATTCTTGTGTCTCACTCTGACGTATTCTTGTGTCTCACTCTGACGTATACTTGTGTCTCACTCTGACGTATTCCTGTGTCTCACTCTGACGTATTCTTGTGTCTCACTCTGACGTATTCTTGTGTCTCACTCTCACGTATTCTTGTGTCTCACTCTGACGTATTCTTGTGTCTAACTCTGACGTATTCTTGTGTCTCACTCTGACGTATTCTTGTGTCTCACTCTAACGTATTCTTGTGTCTCACTCTGACGTATTCTTGTGTCTCACTCTGACGTATTCTTGTGTATCACTCTGACGTATTCTTGTGTCTCACTCTGACGTATTCTTGTGTCTCACTCTGACGTATTCTTGTGTCTCACTCTGACGTATTCTTGTGTCTCACTCTGACGTATTCTTGTGTCTCACTCTGACGTATTCTTTTGTCTCACTCTGACGTATTCTTGTGTCTCACTCTGACGTATTCTTGTGTCTCACTCTGACGTATTCTTGTGTCTCACTCTGACGTATTCTTGTGTCTCACTCTGACGTATTCTTGTGTCTCACTCTGACGTATTCCTGTGTCTCACTCTGACGTATTCTTGTGTCTCACTCTGACGTATTCTTGTGTCTCACTCTGACGTATTCTTGTGTCTCACTCTGACGTATTTTTGTGTCTCACTCTGACGTATTCCTATGTCTCACTCTGGCGTATTCTTGTGTCTCACTCTGACGTATTCTCTCACTCTGACGTATTCTTGTGTTTCACTCTGACGTATTCTTGTGTCTCACTCTGACGTATTCTTGTGTCTCACTCTGACGTATTCTTGTGTCTCACTCTGACGTATTCTTGTGTCTCACTCTGACGTATTCTTGTGTCTCACTCTGACGTATTCTTGTGTGTCACTCTGACGTATTCCTTTGTCTCACTCTGACGTATTCTTGTGTCTCACTCTGACGTATTCTTGTGTCTCACTCTGACGTATTCTTGTGTATCACACTGACGTAATCTTGTGTCTAACTCTGACGTATTTTTGTGTCTCACTCTGACGTATTCTTGTGTCTCACTCTGACGTATTCTTGTGTCTCACTCTGACGTATTCTTGTGTCTCACTCTGACGTATTCTTGTGTCTCACTCTGACTGACGTATTCTTGTGTCTCACTCTGACGTATTCTTGTGTCTCACTCTGACGTATTCTTGTGTCTCACTCTGACGTATTCTTGTGTCTCACTCTGACGTATTCTTGTGTCTCACTCTGACGTATTCTTGTGTCTCACTCTGACGTATTCTTGTGTCTCACTCTGACGTATTCTTGTGTCTCACTCTGACGTATTCTTGTGTCTCACTCTGACGTATTCCTGTATCTCACTCTGACGTATTCTTGTGTCTCACTCTGACGTATTCTTGTGTCTCACTCTGACGTATTCTTGTGTCTCACTCTGACGTATTCTTGTGTCTCACTCTGACGTATTTTTGTGTCTCACTCTGACGTATTCTTGTGTCTCACTCTGACGTATTCTTGTGTCTCACTCTGACGTATTCTTGTGTCTCACTCTAACGTATTCTTGTGTCTCACTCTGACGTATTCTTGTGTCTCACTCTGACGTATTCTTGTGTCTCACTCTGACGTATTCTTGTGTCTCACTCTGACGTATTCTTGTGTCTCACTCTGACGTATTCTTGTGTCTCACTCTGACGTATTCTTGTGTCTCACTCTGACGTATTCTTGTGTCTCACGCTGACGTATTCTTGTGTCTCACGCTGACATATTCTTGTGTCTCACTCTGACGTATTCCTGTGTCTCACTCTGACGTATTCTTGTGTCTCACGCTGACGTATTCTTGTGTCTCACGCCGACATATTCTTGTGTCTCCCTCTGACGTATTCTTGTGTCTCACTCTGACGTATTCTTGTGTCTCACTCTGACGTATTCTTGTGTCTAACTCTGACGTATTCTTGTGTCTCACTCTGACGTATTCTTGTGTCTCACTCTGACGTATTCTTGTGTCTCACTCTGACGTATTCCTGTATCTCACTCTGACGTATTCTTGTGTCTCACTCTGACGTATTCTTGTGTCTCACTCTGACGTATTCCTGTGTCTTACTCTGACGTATTCTTGTGTCTCACTCTGACGTATTCTTGTGTCATACTCTGACGTATTCTTGTGTCTCACTCTGACGTATTCTTGTGTCTCACTCTGACGTATTCTTGTGTCTCACTCTAACGCATTCTTGTGTCTCACTCTGACGTATTCTTGTGTCTCACTCTGACGTATTTTTGTGTCTCACTCTGACGTATTCTTGTGTCTCACTCTGACGTATTCTTGTGTCTCACTCTGACGTATTCCTGTGTCTCACTCTGACGTATTCTTGTGTCTCACTCTGACGTATTCCTGTGTCTCACTCTGACGTATTCTTGTGTCTCACTCTGACGTAATCTTGTGTCTCACTCTGACGTATTCTTGTGTTTCACTCTGACGTATTCTTGTGTCTCACTCTGACGTATTCTTGTGTCTCACTCTGACGTATTCTTGTGTCTCACTCTGACGTATTCTTGTGTCTCACTCTGACGTATTCTTGTGTCTCACTCTGACGTATTCTTGTGTCTCACTCTGACGTATTCTTGTGTCTCACTCTGACGTATTCTTGTGTCTCACTCTGACGTATTCTTGTGTCTCACGTATTCTGACGTATTCTTGTGTCTCACTCTGACGTATTCTTGTGTCTCACTCTGACGTATTCTTGTGTCTCACTCTGACGTATTCTTGTGTCTCACTCTGACGTATTCTTGTGTCTCACTCTGACGTATTCTTGTGTCTCACTCTGACGTATTCTTGTGTCTCACTCTGACGTATTCTTGTGTCTCACTCTGACGTATTCTTGTGTCTCACTCTGACGTATTCTTGTGTCTCACTCTGACGTATTCTTGTGTCTCACTCTGACGTATTCTTGTGTCTCACTCTGACGTATTCTTGTGTCTCACTCTGACGTATTCTTGTGTCTCACTCTGACGTATTCTTGTGTCTCACTCTGACGTATTCTTGTGTCTCACTCTGACGTATTCTTGTGTCTCACTCTGACGTATTCTTGTGTCTCACTCTGACGTATTCTTGTGTCTCACTCTGACGTATTCTTGTGTCTCACTCTGACGTATTCTTGTGTCTCACTCTGACGTATTCTTGTGTCTCACTCTGACGTATTCTTGTGTCTCACTCTGACGTATTCTTGTGTCTCACTCTGACGTATTCTTGTGTCTCACTCTGACGTATTCTTGTGTCTCACTCTGACGTATTCTTGTGTCTCACTCTGACGTATTCCTGTGTCTCACTCTGACGTATTCTTGTGTCTCACTCTGACGTATTCTTGTGTCTCACTCTGACGTATTCTTGTGTCTAACTCTGACGTATTCTTGTGTATCACTCTGACGTATTCTTGTGTCTCACTCTGACGTATTCTTGTGTTTTACTCTGACGTATTCTTGTGTCTCACTCTGACGTATTCTTGTGTCTCACTCTGACGTATTCTTGTGTCTCACTCTGACGTATTCTTGTGTCTCACTCTGACGTATTCTTGTGTCTCACTCTGACGTATTCTTGTGTCTCACTCTGACGTATTCTTGTGTCTCACTCTGACGTATACTTGTGTCTTACTCTGACGCATTCTTGTGTCTCACTCTGACGTATTCTTGTGTCTCACTCTGACGTATTCTTGTGTCTCACTCTGACGTATTCTTGTGTCTCACTCTGACGTATTCTTGTGTCTCACTCTGACGTATTTTTGTGTCTCACTCTGACGTATTCTTGTGTCTCACTCTGACGTATTCTTGTGTCTCACTCTGACGTATTCTTGTGTCTCACTCTGACGTATTATTGTGTCTCACTCTGACGTATTCTTGTGTCTTACTCTGACGTATTCTTGTGTCTCACTCTGACGTATTCTTGTGTGTCACTCTGACGTATTCTTGTGTCTCACTCTAACGTATTCTTGTGTCTCACACTGACGTATTCTTGTGTCTCACTCTGACGTATTCTTGTGTCTCACTCTGACGTATTCTTGTGTCTCACTCTGACGTATTCTTGTGTCTCACTCTGATGTATTCTTGTGTCTCACTCTGACGTATTCTTGTGTCTCACTCTGACGCATTCTTGTGTCTCACTCTGACGTATTCTTGTGTCTCACTCTGACGCATTCTTGTGTCTCACTCTGACGTATTCTTGTGTCTCACTTTGACGCATTCTTGTGTCTCACTCTGACGTATTCTTGTGTCTCACTCTGACGTATTCCTGTGTCTCACTCTGACGTATTCTTGTGTCTCACTCTGACGTATTCTTGTGTCTCACTCTGACGTATTCTTGTGTCTCACTCTGACGTATTCTTGTGTCTCACTCTGACGTATTCTTGTGTCTCACTCTGACGTATTCTTGTGTCTCACTCTGACGTATTCTTGTGTCTCACTCTGACGTATTCTTGTGTCTCACTCTGACGTATTCTTGTGTCTCACTCTGACGTATTCTTGTGTCTCACTCTGACGTATTCTTGTGTCTCACTCTGACGTATTCTTGTGTCTCACTCTGACGTATTCTTGTGTCTCACTCTGACGTATTCTTGTGTCTCACTCTTACGTATTCCTGTGTCTGTCACCGACGTATTGTTGTGTCTCACTCTGACGTATTATTGTGTCTCACTCTGACGTATTCTTGTGTCTCACTCTGACGTATTCTTGTGTCTCACTCTGACGTATTCTTGTGTCTCACTCTGACGTATTCTGTGTCTCACTCTGACGTATTCTTGTGTCTCACTCTGACGTATTCCTGTATCTCACTCTGACGTATTCTTGTGTCTCACTCTGACGTATTCTTGTGTCTCACTCTGACGTATTCTTGTGTCTCACTCTGACGTATTCTTGTGTCTCACTCTGACGTATTCTTGTGTCTCACTCTGACGCATTCTTGTGTCTCACTCTGACGCATTCTTGTGTCTCACTCTGGCGTATTCTTGTGTCTCACTCTGACGTATTCTTGTGTCTCACTCTGACGTATTCTTGTGTCTCACTCTAACGCATTCTTGTGTCTCACTCTGACGTATTCTTGTGTCTCACTCTGACGTATTTTTGTGTCTCACTCTGACGTATTCTTGTGCCTCACTCTGACGTATTCCTGTGTCTCACTCTGACGTATTCTTGTGTCTCTTTCTGACGTATACTTTTGTCTCACTCTGACGCATTCTTGTGTCTCACTCTGACGTATTCTTGTGTCTCACTCTGACGTATTCTTGTGTCTCACTCTGACGCATTCTTGTGTCTCACTCTGACGTATTCTTGTGTTTTACTCTCACGTATTCTTGTGTCTCACTCTGACGTATTCTTGTGTCTCACGCTGACGTATTCTTGTGTCTCACTCTGACGCATTCTTGTGTCTCACTCTGACGTATTCTTGTGTCTCACTCTGACGTATTCCTGTGTCTCACTCTGACGTATTCTTGTGTCTCACTCTGACGTATTCTTGTGTCTCACTCTGACGTATTCTTGTGTCTCACTCTGACGTATTCTTGTGTCTCACTCTGACGTATTCTTGTGTCTCACTCTGACGTATTCTTGTGTCTCACTCTGACGTATTCTTGTGTCTCACTCTGACGTATTCATGTGTCTCACTCTGACGTATTCTTGTGTCTCACTCTGACGTATTTCTGTGTCTCACTCTGACGTATTCTTGTGTCTCACTCTGACGTATTCCTGTGTCTCACTCTGACGTATTCTTGTGTCTCACTCTGACGTATTCTTGTGTCTCACTCTGACGTATTCTTGTGTCTCACTCTGACGTATTCTTGTGTCTCACTCTGACGTATTCTTGTGTCTCACTCTGACGTATTCTTTTGTCTCACTCTGACGTATTCTTGTGTCTCACTCTGACGTCTTCTTGTGTCTCACTCTGACGTATTCTTGTGTCTCACTCTGACGTATTCTTGTGTCTCACTCTGACGTATTCTTGTGTCTCACTCTGACGTATTCTTGTGTCTCACTCTGACGTATTCCTGTGTCTCACTCTGACGTATTCTTGTGTCTCACTCTGACGTATTCTTGTGTCTCACTCTGACGTATTTTTGTGTCTCACTCTGACGTATTCTTGTGTCTCATTTTGACGTATTCTTGTGTCTCACTCTGACGTATTCTTGTGTCTCTCTCTGACGTATACTTTTGTCTCACTCTGACGTATTCTTGTGTCTCACTCTGACGCATACTTGTGTCTCACTCTGACGTATTCTTGTGTCTCACTCTGACGTATTCCTGTATCTCACTGACGTATTCTTGTGTCTCACTCTGACGTATTCCTGTGTCTCACTCTGACGTATTCTTGTGTCTCACTCTGACGTATTCTTGTGTCTCACTCTGACGTCTCACTCTGACGTATTCTTGTGTCTCACTCTGACGTATTCTTGTGTCTCACTCTGACGTATTCTTGTGTCTCACTCTGACGTACTTGTGTCTCACTCTGACGTATTCTTGTGTCTCACTCTGACGTATTCTTGTGTCTCACTCTGACGTATTCTTGTGTCTCACTCTGACGTATTCTCTCACTCTGACGTATTCCTGTGTCTCACTCTGACGTATTCTTGTGTCTCACTCTGACGTATTCTTGTGTCTCACTCTGACGTATTCTTGTGTCTCACTCTGACGTATTCCTGTGTCTCACTCTGACGTATTCTTGTGTCTCACTCTGACGTATTCTTGTGTCTCACTCTGACGTATTCCTGTGTCTCACTCTGACGTATTCTTGTGTCTCACTCTGACGTATTCTTGTGTCTCTGACGTATTCTTGTGTCTCACTCTGACGTATTCTTGTGTCTCACGCTGACGTATTCTTGTGTCTCACTCTGACGTATTCTTGTGTCTCACTCTGACGTATTCTTGTGTCTCACTCTGACGTATTCTTGTGTCTCACTCTGACGTATTCTTGTGTCTCACTCTGACGTATTCTTGTGTCTCACTCTGACGTATTCTTGTGTGTCACTCTGACGTATTCTTGTGTCTCACTCTAACGTATTCTTGTGTCTCACACTGACGTATTCTTGTGTCTCACACTGACGTATTCTTGTGTCTCACTCTGACGTATTCTTGTGTCTCACTCTGACGTATTCTTGTGTCTCACTCTGACGTATTCTTGTGTCTCACTCTGACGTATTCTTGTGTCTCACTCTGACGTATTCTTGTGTCTCACTCTGACGTATTCTTGTGTCTCACTCTGATGTCTGACGTATTCTTGTGTCTCACTCTGACGTATTCTTGTGTCTCACTCTGACGTATTCTTGTGTCTCACTCTGACGTATTCTTGTGTCTCACTCTGACGTATTCTTGTGTCTCACTCTAACGTATTCTTGTGTCTCACACTGACGTATTCTTGTGTCTCACGCTGACGTATTCTTGTGTCTCACTCTGACGTATTCTTGTGTCTCACTCTGACGTATTCTTGTGTCTCACTCTGACGTATTCTGGTGTCTCACACTGACGTATTCTTGTGTCTCACGCTGACGTATTCTTGTGTCTCACTCTGACGTATTCTTGTGTCTCACTCTGACGTATTCTTGTGTCTCACTCTGACGTATTCTTGTGTCTCACTCTGACGTATTCTTGTGTCTCACTCTGACGTATACTTGTGTCTCACTCTCACGTATTCTTGTGTCTCACTCTGACGTATTCTTGTGTCTCACTCTGACGTATAATTGTGTCTCACTCTGACGTATTCTTGTGTCTCTCTCTGACGCATTCTTGAGTCTCACTCTGACGTATTCTTGTGCCTCACTCTGACGTATTCTTGTGTCTCACTCTGACGTATTCTTGTGTCTCACTCTGACGTATTCTTGTGTTTTACTCTGACGTATTCTTGTGTCTCACTCTGACGTATTCTTGTGTCTAACTCTGACGAATTCTTGTGTCTCACTCTGACGTATTCTTGTGCCTCACTCTGACGTATTCGTATGTGTCTCACTCTGACGTATTCTTGTGTCTCACGTATTCTGACGTATTCTTGTGTCTCACTCTGACGTATTCTTGTGTCTCACTCTGACGTATTCTTGTGTCTCACTCTGACGTATTCTTGTGTCTCACTCTGACGTATTCTTGTGTCTCACTCTGACGTATTCCTGTGTCTCACTCTGACGTATTCTTGTGTCTCACTCTGACGTATTCTGTGTCTCACTCTGACGTATTCTTGTGTCTCACTCTGACGTATTCTTGTGTTTCACTCTGACGTATTCTTGTGTCTCACTCTGACGTATTCTTGTGTCTCACTCTGACGTATTCTTGTGTCTCACTCTGACGTATTCTTGTGTCTCACTCTGACGTATTCTTGTGTCTCACTCTGACGTATTCCTGTGTCTCACTCTGACGTATTCTTGTGTCTCACTCTGACGTATTCTTGTGTCTCACTCTGACGTATTCTTGTGTCTCACTCTGACGTATTCTTGTGTCTCACTCTGACGTATTCTTGTGTCTCACTCTGACGTATTCTTGTGTCTCACTCTGACGTATTCTTGTGTCTCACTCTGACGTATTCTTGTGTCTCACTCTGACGTATTCTTGTGTCTCACTCTGACGTATTCCTGTGTCTCACTCTGACGTATTCCTGTGTCTCACTCTGACGTATTCTTGTGTCTCACTCTGACGTATTCTTGTGTCTCACTCTGACGTATTCTTGTGTCTCACTCTGACGTATTCTTGTGTCTCACTCTGACGTATTCTTGTGTCTCACTCTGACGTATTCCTGTGCCTCACTCTGACGTATTCTTGTGTCTCACTCTGACGTATTCTTGTGTCTCACTCTGACGTATTCTTGTGTTTTACTCTGACGTATTCTTGTGTCTCACTCTGACGAATTCTTGTGTCTAAGACTTATTCTTGTGTCTCACTCTGACTTATTCTTGAGTCTCACTCTGACGTATTTTTGAGTCTCACTCTGACGGATTCTTGTGTCTCACTCTGACGTATTCTTGTGTCTCACTCTGACGTATTCTTGTGTCTCACTCTGACGTATTCTTGTGTCTCACTCTGACGTATTCTTGTGTCTCACTCTGACGTATTCTTGTGTCTCACTCTGACGTATTCTTGTGTCTCACTCTGACGTATTCTTGTGTCTCACTCTGACGTATTCTTGTGTCTCACGCTGACGTATTCTTGTGTCTCACTCTGACGCATTCTTGTGTCTCTGACGTATTCTTGTGTCTCACTCTGACGTATTCTTGTGTCTCACTCTGACGTATTCTTGTGTCTCACTCTGACGTATTCTTGTGTCTCACTCTGACGTATTCTTGTGTCTCACTCTGACGTATTCTTGTGTCTCACTCTGACGTATTCTTGTGTCTCACTCTGACGTATTCTTGTGTCTCACTCTGACGTATTCTTGTGTCTCACTCTGACGTATTCTTGTGTCTCACTCTGACGTATTCTTGTGTCTCACTCTGACGTATTCTTGTGTCTCACTCTGACGTATTCTTGTGTCTCACTCTGACGTATTCTTGTGTCTCACTCTGACGTATTCTTGTGTCTCACTCTGACGTATTCTTGTGTCTCACTCTGACGTATTCTTGTGTCTCACACTGACGTATTCTTGTGTCTCACTCTGACGTATTTTTGTGTCTCACTCTGACGTATTCTTGTGTCTCATTTTGACGTATTCTTGTGTCTCACTCCTACGTATTCCTGTGTCTTACTCCGACGTATTCCTGTGTCTCACTCTGACGTATTCTTGTGTCTCACTCTGACGTATACTTGTAACAAAAAGAGGCACAATACCGTGACTGGAACGATACACGTATACTTGTGTCTCACTCTGACGTATTTTTGTGTCTCACTCTGACGTATTCCTGTGTCTCACTCTGACGTATTCTTGTGTCTCACTCTGACGTATTCTTGTGTCTCACTCTGACGTATTCTTGTGTCTCACTCTGACGTATTCTTGTGTCTCACTCTGACGTATTCTTGTGTCTCACTCTGACGTATTCTTGTGTCTCACTCTGACGTATTCTTGTGTCTCACTCTGACGTATTCTTGTGTCTCACTCTGACGTATTCTTGTGTCTCACTCTGACGTATTCTTGTGTCTCACTCTGACGTATTCTTGTGTCTCACTCTGACGTATTCTTGTGTCTCACTCTGACGTATTCTTGTGTCTCACTCTGACGTATTCTTGTGTCTCACTCTGACCTATTCTTGTGTCTCACTCTGACGTATTCTTGTGTCTCACTCTGACGTATTCCTGTGTCTCACTCTGACGTATTCTTGTGTCTCACTCTGACGTATTCTTGTGTCTCTGATGTATTCTTGTGTCTCACTCTGACGTATACTTGTGTCTCACTCTGACGTATTCTTGTGTCTCACTCTGACGCATTCTTGTGTCTCACTCTGACGTATTCTTGTGTCTCACTCTGACGTATTCTTGTGTCTCACTCTGACGTATTCTTGTGTCTCACTCTGACGTATTCTTGTGTCTCACTCTGACGTATTCCTGTGTCTCACTCTGACGTATTCTCGTGTCTCACTCTGACGTATTCTTGTGTCTCACTCTGACGTATTCTTGTGTCTCACTCTGACGTATTCTTGTGTCTCACTCTGACGTATTCTTGTGTCTCACTCTGACGTATTCTTGTGTCTCACTCTGACGTATTCTTGTGTCTCACTCTGACGTATTCTTGTGTCTCACTCTGACGTATTCTTGTGTCTCACTCTGACGTATTCTTGTGTCTCACTCTAACGTATTCTTGTGTCTCACACTGACGTATTCTTGTGTCTCACACTGACGTATTCTTGTGTCTCGTTTTGACGTATTCTTGTGTCTCACTCCTACGTATTCCTGTGTCTTTCTACGACGTATTGCTGTGTCTCACTCTGACGTATTCTTGTGTCTCACTCTGACGTATACTTGTAACAAAAAGAGGCACAATACCGTGACTGGAACGATACACGTATACTTGTGTCTCACTCTGACGTATTTTTGTGTCTCACTCTGACGTATTCCTGTGTCTCACTCTGACGTATTCTTGTGTCTCACTCTGACGTATTCCTGTGTCTCACTCTGACGTATTCTTGTGTCTCACTCTGACGTATTCTTGTGTCTCACTCTGACGTATTCTTGTGTTTCACTCTGACGTATTCTTGTGTCTCACTCTGACGTCTGACTCTGACGTATTCTTGTGTCTCACTCTGACGTATTCTTGTGTCTCACTCTGACGTATTCTTGTGTTTTACTCTGACGTATTCTTGTGTCTCACTCTGACGTATTCTTGTGTCTCACTCTGACGTATTCTTGTGTCTCACTCTGACGTATTCTTGGGTCTCACTCTGACGTATTCTTGTGTCTCACTCTGACGTATTCTTGTGTCTCACTCTGACGTATTCTTGTGTCTCACTCTGACGTATTCTTGTGTCTCACTCTGACGTATTCTTGTGTCTCACTCTGACGTATTCTTGTGTCTCACTCTGACGTATTCTTGTGTCTCACTCTGACGTATTCCTGTGTCTCACTCTGACGTATTCTTGTGTCTCACTCTGACGTATTCTTGTGTCTCACTCTGACGTATTCGTGTCTTGTGACGTATTCTCACTCTGACGTATTCTTGTGTCTCACTCTGACGTATTCTTGTGTCTCACTCTGACGTATTCTTGTGTCTCACTCTGACGTATTCTTGTGTCTCACTCTGACGTATTCTTGTGTCTCACTCTGACGTATTCTTGTGTCTCACTCTGACGTATTCTTGTGTCTCACTCTGACGTATTCTTGTGTCTCACTCTGACGTATTCTTGTGTCTCACTCTAACGTATTCTTGTGTCTCACACTGACGTATTCTTGTGTCTCACACTGACGTATTCTTGTGTCTCACTCTGACGTATTTTTGTGTCTCACTCTGACGTATTCTTGTGTCTCGTTTTGACGTATTCTTGTGTCTCACTCCTACGTATTCCTGTGTCTTACTCCGACGTATTCCTGTGTCTCACTCTGAGGTATTCTTGTGTCTCACTCTGACGTATACTTGTAACAAAAAGAGGCACAATACCATGACTGGAACGATGTGTCTCACTCTGACGTATTTTTGTGTCTCACTCTGACGTATTCCTGTGTCTCACTCTGACGTATTCTTGTGTCTCACTCTGACGTATTCTTGTGTCTCTCTCTGACGTATACTTTTGTCTCACTCTGACGTATTCTTGTGTCTCACTCTGACGTATACTTGTGTCTAACTCTGACGTATTCTTGTGTCTCACTCTGACGTATTCTTGTGTTTCACTCTGACGTATTCTTGTGTTTCACTCTGACGTATTCTTGTGTCTCACTCTGACGTATTCTTGTGTCTCACTCTGACGTATTCTTGTGTCTCACTCTGACGTATTCTTGTGTCTCACTCTGACGTATTCTTGTGTCTCACTCTGACGTATTCTTGTGTCTCACTCTGACGTATTCCTGTGTCTCACTCTGACGTATTCTTGTGTCTCACTCTGACGTATTCCTGTGTCTCACTCTGACGTATTCTTGTGTCTCACTCTGACGTATTCTTGTGTCTCACTCTGACGTATTCTTGTGTCTCACTCTGACGTATTCTTGTGTCTCACTCTGACGTATTCTTGTGTCTCACTCTGACGTATTCTTGTGTCTCACACTGACGTATTCTTGTGTCTCACTCTGACGTATTCTTGTGTCTCACTCTGACGTATTCTTGTGTCTCACTCTGACGTATTCTTGTGTCTCACTCTGACGTATTCCTGTGTCTCACTCTGACGTATTCTTGTGTCTCACTCTGACGTATTCTTGTGTCTCACTCTGACGTATTCTTGTGTCTCACTCTGACGTATTCTTGTGTCTCACTCTGACGTATTCTTGTGTCTCACTCTGACGTATTCTTGTGTCTCACTCTGACGTATTCTTGTGTCTCACTCTGACGTATTCCTGTGTCTCACTCTGACGTATTCTTGTGTCTCACTCTGACGTATTCCTGTGTCTCACTCTGACGTATTCTTGTGTCTCACTCTGACGTATTCTTGTGTCTCACTCTGACGTATTCTTGTGTCTCACTCTGACGTATTCTTGTGTCTCACTCTGACGTATTCTTGTGTCTCACTCTGACGTATTCTTGTGTCTCACTCTGACGTATTCTTGTGTCTCACTCTGACGTATTCCTGTGTCTCACTCTGACGTATTCTTGTGTCTCACGCTGACGTATTCTTGCGTCTCACGCTGACGTATTCTTGTGTCTCACTCTGACGCATTCTTGTGTCTCTGACGTATTCTTGTGTCTCACTCTGACGTATTCTTGTGTCTCACTCTGACGTATTCCTGTGTCTCACTCTGACGTATTCTTGTGTCTCACTCTGACGTATTCTTGTGTCTCACTCTGACGTATTCTTGTGTCTCACTCTGACGTATTCTTGTGTCTCACTCTGACGTATTCTTGTGTCTCACTCTGACGTATTCTTGTGTCTCACTCTGACGTATTCTTGTGTCTCACTCTGACGTATTCTTGTGTCTCTCTCTGACGTATACATTTGTCTCACTCTGACGTATTCTTGTGTCTCACTCTGACGTATTATTGTGTCTCACTCTGACGTATTCTTGTGTCTCACTCTGACGTATTCTTGTGTCTCACTCTGACGTATTCTTGTGTCTCACTCTGACTTATTCTTGTGTCTCACTCTGACGTATTCTTGTGTCTCACTCTGACGTATTTTTGTGTCTCACTCTGACGTATTCTTGTGTCTCACGCTGACTTATTCTTGTGTCTCACTCTGACGTATTCTTGTGTTTTACTCTGACGTATTCTTGTGTCTCACTCTGACGTATTCTTGTGTTTCACTCTGACGTATTCTTGTGTCTCACTCTGACGTATTCTTGTGTCTCACTCTGACGTATTCTTGTGTCTCACTCTGACGTATTCTTGTGTCTCACTCTGACGTATTCTTGTGTCTCACTCTGACGTATTCTTGTGTCTCACTCTGACGTATTCTTGTGTCTCACTCTGACGTATTCTTGTGTCTCACTCTGACGTATTTTTGTGTCTCACTCTGACGTATTCTTGTGTCTCATTTTGACGTATTCTTGTGTCTCACTCCTACGTATTCCTGTGTCTTACTCCGACGTATTCCTGTGTCTCACTCTGACGTATTCTTGTGTCTCACTCTGACGTATACTTGTAACAAAAAGAGGCACAATACCGTGACTGGAACGATACACGTATACTTGTGTCTCACTCTGACGTATTTTTGTGTCTCACTCTGACGTATTCCTGTGTCTCACTCCGACGTATTCTTGTGTCTCACTCTGACGTATTCTTGTGTCTCACTCTGATGTATTCTTGTGTCTCACTCTGACGTATACTTGTGTCTCACTCTGACGCATTCTTGTGTCTCACTCTGACGTATTCTTGTGTCTCTCTCTGACGTATAATTTTGTCTCACTCTGACGCATTCTTGTGTCTCACTCTGACGTATTCTAGTGTCTCACTCTGACGTATAATTGTGTCTCACTCTGACGTGTTCTTGTGTCTCACTCTGACGCATTCTTGTGTCTCACTCTGACGTATTCTTGTGTCTCACTCTGACGTATTCCTGTGTCTCACTCTGACGTATTCTTGTGTCTCACTCTGACGTATTCCTGTGTCTCACTCTGACGTATTCTTGTGTCTCACTCTGACGTATTCTTGTGTCTCACTCTGACGTATTCTTGTGTCTCACTCTGACGTATTCTTGTGTCTCACTCTGACGTATTCTTGTGTCTCACTCTGACGTATTCCTGTGTCTCACTCTGACGCATTCTTGTGTCTCACTCTGACGTATTCTTGTGTCTCACTCTGACGTATACTTGTGTCTCACTCTGACGTATTCTTGTGTCTCACTCTGACGCATTCTTGTGTCTCACTCTGACGTATTCTTGTGTCTCACTCTGACGTATTCTCTCACTCTGACGTATTCTTGTGTCTCACTCTGACGTATTCTTGTGTCTCACTCTGACGTATTCTTGTGTCTCACTCTGACGTATTCTTGTGTCTCACTCTGACGTATTCTTGTGTCTCACTCTGACGTATTCTTGTGTCTCACTCTGACGTATTCTTGTGTCTCACTCTGACGTATTCCTGTGTCTCACTCTGACGTATTCTTGTGTCTCACTCTGACGTATTCCTGTGTCTCACTCTGACGTATTCTTGTGTCTCACTCTGACGTATTCTTGTGTCTCACTCTGACGTATTCTTGTGTTTTACTCTGACGTATTCTTGTGTCTCACTCTGACGTATTCTTGTGTTTCACTCTGACGTATTCTTGTGTCTCACTCTGACGTATTCTTGTGTCTCACTCTGACGTATTCCTGTGTCTCACTCTGACGTATTCTTGTGTCTCACGCTGACGTATTCTTGTGTCTCACGCTGACGTATTCTTGTGTCTCACTCTGACGCATTCTTGTGTCTCTGACGTATTCTTGTGTCTCACTCTGACGTATTCTTGTGTCTCACTCTGACGTATTCCTGTGTCTCACTCTGACGTATTCTTGTGTCTCACTCTGACGTATTCTTGTGTCTCACTCTGACGTATTCTTGTGTCTCACTCTGACGTATTCTTGTGTCTCACTCTGACGTATTCTTGTGTCTCACTCTGACGTATTCTTGTGTCTCACTCTGACGTATTCTTGTGTCTCACTCTGACGTATTCTTGTGTCTCACTCTGACGTATTCCTGTGTCTCACTCTGACGTATTCTTGTGTCTCACTCTGACGTATTCTTGTGTCTCACTCTGACGTATTCTTGTGTCTCACTCTGACGTATTCCTGTGTCTCACTCTGACGTATTCTTGTGTCTCACTCTGACGTATTCCTGTGTCTCACTCTGACGTATTCTTGTGTCTCACTCTGACGTATTCTTGTGTCTCACTCTGACGTATTCCTATGTCTCACTCTGACGTATTCTTGTGTCTCACTCTGACGTATTCTTGTGTCTCACTCTGACGTATTCCTGTGTCTCACTCTGACGTATTCTTGTGTCTCACTCTGACGTATTCCTGTGTCTCACTCTGACGTATTCTTGTGTCTCACTCTGACGTATTCCTGTGTCTCACTCTGACGTATTCTTGTGTCTCACTCTGACGTATTCTTGTGTCTCACTCTGACGTATTCTTGTGTCTCACTCTGACGTATTCTTGTGTCTCACTCTGACGTATTCCTGTGTCTCACTCTGACGTATTCTTGTGTCTCACTCTGACGTATTCTTGTGTCTCACTCTGACGTATTCTTGTGTCTCACTCTGACGTATTCTTGTGTCTCACTCTGACGTATTCTTGTGTCTCACACTGACGTATTCTTGTGTCTCACACTGACGTATTATTGTGTCTCACTCTGACGTATTCTTGTGTCTCATTTTGACGTATTCTTGTGTCTCACTCCTACGTATTCCTGTGTCTTACTCCGACGTATTCCTGTGTCTCACTCTGACGTATTCTTGTGTCTCACTCTGACGTATTCCTGTGTCTCACTCAGACGTATTCTTGTGTCTCACTCTGACGTATTCCTGTGTCTCACTCTGACGTATTCTTGTGTCTCTCTCTGACGTATACTTTTGTCTCACTCTGACGCATTCTTGTGTCTCACTCTGACGTATTCTTGTGTCTGACGTATACTTGTGTCTCACTCTGACGTATTCTTGTGTCTCACTCTGACGTATTCCTGTGTCTCACTCTGACGTATTCTTGTGTCTCACTCTGACGTATTCTTGTGTCTCACTCTGACGTATTCTTGTGTCTCACTCTGACGTATTCTTGTGTTTTACTCTGACGTATTCTTGTGTCTCACTCTGACGTATTCTTGTGTCTCACTCTGACGTATTCTTGTGTCTCACTCTGACGTATTCTTGTGTCTCACTCTGACGTATTCTTGTGTCTCACTCTGACGTATTCTTGTGTCTCACGCTGACGTATTCTTGTGTCTCACGCTGACGTATTCTTGTGTCTCACTCTGACGTATTCTTGTGTCTCACTCTGACGTATTCCTGTGTCTCACTCTGACGTATTCTTGTGTCTCACTCTGACGTATTCCTGTGTCTCACTGACGTATTCTTGTGTCTCACTCTGACGTATTCTTGTGTCTCACTCTGACGTATTCTTGTGTCTCACTCTGACGTATTCTTGTGTCTCACTCTGACGTATTCTTGTGTCTCACTCTGATGTATTCTTGTGTCTCACTCTGACGTATTCCTGTGTCTCACTCTGACGTATTCTTGTGTCTCACTCTGACGTATTCCTGTGTCTCTGACGTATTCTTGTGTCTCACTCTGACGTATTCTTGTGTCTCACTCTGACGTATTCTTGTGTCTCACTCTGATGTATTCTTGTGTCTCACTCTGACGTATTCTTGTGTCTCACTCTGATGTATTCTTGTGTCTCACTCTGACGCATTCTTGTGTCTCTGACGTATTCTTGTGTCTCACTGTGACGTATTCTTGTGTCTCACTCTGACGTATTCCTGTGTCTCAGTCTGACGTATTCTTGTATCTCACTCTGACGTATTCCTGTGTCTCACTCTGACGTATTCTTGTGTCTCACTCTGACGTATTCTTGTGTCTCACTCTGACGTATTCTTGTGTTTTACTCTGACGTATTCTTGTGTCTCACTCTGACGTATTCTTGTGTCTCACTCTGACGTATTCTTGTGTCTCACTCTGACGTATTCCTGTGTCTCACTCTGACGTATTCTTGTGTCTCACGCTGACGTATTCTTGTGTCTCACGTTGACGTATTCTTGTGTCTCACTCTGACGTATTCTTGTGTCTCACGCTGACGTATTCTTGTGTCTCACTCTGACGCATTCTTGTGTTTCTGACGTATTCTTGTGTCTCACGCTGACGTATTCCTTCCTGCCTCTTGAAGAATGAGACACTTGTGCAACATTTGGGGATCTTTATTGTGGAAATATTTCTGTCATGGACAGAAGAAGCCTCTGGCTGGTGAAGCCTCTCCACAGTATTGCTAAATGTTCCACAAGTCTAACATTATCTAACTTGCCGGTTTTCTAAGCTATTTACACCATATTCCTAACGTTGTTTACCTTGTGCTAGGTGGGGCGGAAGTTATGGAATAAAGGAGAATTTTTTCCGGGTTGTGAAACAGAGCTCATAAGACTTTTTATGGTAAATTCAAAATTAAAGTGAAAAATCTTTACAAATAACAATTGACATTATTCCAACACTGGTACAAAAATTATTTATAAAAGTTTCATTTTAATTTAGAAATATAAAAAACGAAACAAGAAACATTCTAAGTGCATATCATAATATTAATATAGTCATGAATGCTATGAACCAAGAGATTTAATTCTAGAAATAATAACAACCCGACTTGATGAACTAGCGAGATCACTGTTAGATGATCATCTGAGTGTTGATGCAATATATTCTAGCTAATTTTTTGCAGACTGCTCATATACTGTTTACAACATTTTTTATGCGTTAATTAATTAGATTCTCCTTGTTCAATAATTATTAAGCAATTATAACTTATTACAATGGCATTCAATGAGAGGTGGTTAGATAAGCACAATAAAAGGGTTTAACGTAAGACAGTATAACTGGGACTGGAGTTTACCTGGAGAGAGTTCCGGGGGTCAACGCCCCCGCGGCCCGGTCTGTGACCAGGCCTCCTGGTGGATCAGAGCCTGATCAACCAGGCTGTTGCTGCTGGCTGCACGCAAACCAATGTACGAGCCACAGCCCGGCTGGTCAGGAACCGACTTTAGGTGCTTGTCCAGTGCCAGCTTGAAGACTGCCAGGGGTCTGTTGGTAATCCCCCTTATGTATGCTGGGAGGCAGTTGAACAGTCTCGGGCCCCTGACACTTATTGTATGGTCTCTTAACGTGCTAGTGACACCCCTGCTTTTCATTGGGGGGATGTTGCATCGTCTGCCAAGTCTTTTGCTTTCGTAGTGAGTGATTTTCGTGTGCAAGTTCGGTACTAGTCCCTCTAGGATTTTCCAGGTGTATATAATCATGTATCTCTCCCGCCTGCGTTCCAGGGAATTCAGGTTCAGGAACCTCAAGCGCTCCCAGTAATTGAGGTGTTTTATCTCCGTTATGCGCGCCGTGAAGGTTCTCTGTACATTTTCTAGGTCAGCAATTTCACCTGCCTTGAAAGGTGCTGTTAGTGTGCAGCAATATTCCAGCCTAGATAGAACAAGTGACCTGAAGAGTGTCATCATGGGCTTGGCCTCCCTAGTTTTGAAGGTTCTCATTATCCATCCTGTCATTTTTCTAGCAGATGCGATTGATACAATGTTATGGTCCTTGAAGGTGAGATCCTCCGACATGATCACTCCCAGGTCTTTGACGTTGGTGTTTCGCTCTATTTTGTGGCCAGAATTTGTTTTGTACTCAGATGAAGATTTAATTTCCTCGTGTTTACCATATCTGAGTAATTGAAATTTCTCATCATTGAACTTCATATTGTTTTCTGCAGCCCACTGAAAGATTCGGTTGATGTCCGCCTGGAGCCTTGCAGTGTCTGCAATGGAAGACACTGTCATGCAGATTCGGGTGTCATCTGCAAAGGAAGACACGGTGCTGTGGCTGACATCCTTGTCTATGTCGGATATGAGGATGAGGAACAAGATGGGAGCGAGTACTGTGCCTTGTGGAACAGAGCTTTTCACCGTAGCTGCCTCGGACTTTACTCTGTTGACGACTACTCTCTGTGTTCTGTTAGTGAGGAAATTATAGATCCATCGACCGACTTTTCCTGTTATCCCTTTAGCACGCATTTTGGACTCACTGTATATACTCAAAATATCTGAGTTACATTATTACTGCACAAAATTTACCCATCTGTCTTAGGAACAGTGTAATACTGTGTATTGTTAAGATAATGGTCGAACTGAGACGAGATACTTTTATTTGCTGATGCACTTGCCTGTTGTCTCTAGCCAAATCTGTCTCATAAACTTAATCACATTACAATATTGTATATGTATCTGAAATATCGTCAACCTTCACGTTTTTAAATATTACTGGTTTTTTTTTCTATTTAAAGCACACAGAGAAAAAAAACATTGCAAATCTTCTTACTTTCCCTCCATATCACATGAAAACCTCAGGGAGTCACAAGAGTTTCTCAGAACCCAGGTTCAAGTACCACGCTGCTGGGTTCATTCTCGGTCCCACGATCTGTTTCTTTTCATTGTGTTTCATAACTTGCAAGATTCCTTCAGGGTTTAAGCTGAGAACAACACAACTTTATTTCTCTTATTCTACCTCAACTCACTGCTAAGTTTTTTCCAAGCAATTTTCTTAATCAGGATAATTTTTTCTTTTCGTTTAAACTCTCCTCACAATTTTCCAAAAAAAAAAAAATTCTCTCCCGCCTCTTGCCTCTCCCTATCTAATAAACCCATTCTTCCTGGATTTCTCTCTGGGATTTACCCTATTCTTACTTTAAAAAAAATGAAGTGAGGGCTATATTCTCTCTGGTGCTTTGCCTGGTATATGTCTCTCCTGTGAGGCAAGGAGCACCTCATTTTCTCTGAGGTTATCCTGGTATGAGCCTTTCCACAGTGATAGAGAATCCCGAGTTACCTCAAGGAGGAAATAAGCGCCTAAATGGTTCATGGGATCTCACACGCACTGGCCCAAGCACTGCTATATCATTCTGAGTTTTAGCATTGTCTGAAATTCACTTTTAATGAAAAGTGACTGTGAGTTTATGATGCTGTTGGTGTGGTGATAGTGGTCGTTCCTGCGGGGATTAAGGTGGTGAGTAATAATAAAAACAAGCGTAGGGGAACATGGAGATACTGTTGATGGTAGTACTGTTATTGTGTGGTGTAAAGTGTTGCCAGTGTTGGCAGTGTAGTGTAGTCTGGGAACACACTTTGGGGTCACCATGTAGAGGGATAACATTATAGTGTCTTAAGTTTAGAAAGTCGTGACACTGATGTTAACAGAGGCAGTGGTTAAGGTGTTAGAGGCAGTGTTATTGGTGGTGTTAGCAGTTCCAGCAGTGGCGTTTGAAGTGTCAGCAGTGGTGTTACCAGTGCCAGTGGTGGTGTTAGCAGTGCCAGTGGTAGTGTTAGCAGTGCCAGCCGTGGTGTTAGCAGCGGTGTTAGCAGTGTCTGTGGTGGTGTCAGTGGTTGTATTAGCAGTGCCAGTGGTGATGCCAGCAGTCAGTGTTGTTAGCAGTCAGCGGTGGTGTTAGCAGTATCAGCAGTGGTGTTAGCAGTATCAGTGGTAGTGTCAGCAGTGGTGTTAGGAGTGTCAGCGGTTGTGTTAGCAGTGCCTGTGGTGGTGTCAGTGATAGTGTTAGCAGTTCCATTGGTGGTGTCAGCAGTCAGTGGTGTTAGCAGTGTCAGCGGTGGTGTTAGCAGTATTAGCAGTGGTGTTAGCAGTATCAGTTGTGGTGTCAGCAGTGATGTCAGCTGTGGTATTAACAGTGCCAGCAGTGGTGTCAGCAGTAGTGTCAGTGGTGGAGTTAGCAGTGTCAGCGGTGGTGCTAGCGATAGTGTCACCAGTGGTGTTAACAGTGTCACCGGTGGTGTTAGCCGCAGTGTCACCGGTGGTGTTAGCGTCAGTGTCACCGGTGATGTTAGCGATATCAGCGGTAGATGAGGTTGCTGGACCTCTCAGTGTAGAGAAACAGGATTATTAAAATATATTAAATTACTTAATATTAGAACTTATGCTTAAGTGATGTTACAAAACTGCGATATCTGTAAAGTACAGACATCTCTAGACAATACTAGAAGGTCTCCCCCTCTAGACAATACTAGAAGGTCTCCCCCTCTAGATTCTAGCCTGTTTCTTTTCTTTTTGTAACACTTTCTTAGAAAATATTCTGGTTCAGTTATCCTTTTAAATTACGATAAATTTTAATAGTGCTTTAGGATAGCATACTAACTAACGAAATAAAAATTGAGAAGTCTATTAACGAAATTGTCTAGGTGGACAAAAATCAACGTAATTTATATAATTTAGGATATAAGCTCCTACACTTCTCTTGTAATGTAAAGTTAAATTTTGCATATAGTAATATAGTGCTCTAGGCATATTTTATATCAGTATGAGTTAAGTACTGTCTGGTACGTTGTTATTGAGTATGAAAATAGTACTAGCGTATACAATTGTGTGTGTGAGAATGTGTGTATGTCCTCAAAGTTGTTCCTGATGTCTCAATAAGACTAGACTCGACTTAAACCTAAACAGTGACCGAGTGAACATACTCAAATAATCTATATTCTTGACCAACAAGGCAAACAAAACAGCTTGCTTGAGCAATATGACGAATCATTCGCCGACAGCAATAATGTAACAAGCAGCAGCACAACGGAGGAGGGAGTGTGCAAGGTTAATGTTAAAAGGGTTGTAGGGAAGAGTGCGCAAAAGGTTAACTAAAGTTAAAAATGCTGTAGTTAGTTTCTGTTAAAACATCAAAGAGAGAATTTGCGTGAAATGTGGGACTTTCAGCGAGGAGGCTAGAGTCAGTGGGTTGAGAACTTGATGTCAGAAGTGAATTCTACATGTTCGCTAGATACTGCAATCTATTAAGATATGGTAAACTGATAGTGCAATCTGACAGTCCTCGTAGAGTGGTGCTGTGTGTTTTTCATTGAGGTTTTAATTTAGACATGTATGGCCGATATGTAGATGGGAGAGTGCTAGAAACCAAAATGTCAGTTGGCAGAAAACAATATTTTGTAAGGCATTTCGGTCCAGCTTTGTTGTCAGTGGTTGCGAAAATGTTGAAAGATCACTGAAAAATAGTTCGTGAATGAAATACTTCTGTACGAAGTTGGGAGATCATGAATATTTGCCTCTTCATTACCCTGAACATTGGCAAAGGAACCAACAAAAATCGAGTCTTCGTCTTTACTAGAAATTCGGTAAAGCCAAAGTTGAAGAGTAAGACACATGGGAAAAGTTGGGTACCTGAAGAATCCTACTGTGTAGAAGATACGTTTCAATCAACAGTAAAGGAACCCACTGTTGCACATTGGTCTTACTATACAAGTTGTCGGTATTATATTCCATTCTCAACATAACCAAAGTTAAACATGTAGATCGATGGGATGAAGAGAATTAAATTCATGGATAGCCTGTAATGCACTGAAGAATTCTGAAATAACTACGAATGAGGAGGTGGACATCGACGTAAAATGTACTGAGTTGCTGCTGCATACCCAGCATCATTAGGTAATTTAAAATCATCGGAGTACACTGCAGTAGCATGAGAATGTGAATGACAGTGGTCAAGAAAGACTGATCATGAAGTTACAGCAGGTGAGTTATTCTACATAGACTTCCCAAAGAGGGAGAGGAAAGATGAAAGGTAAAGGAGAGGAAAATAAAGAGAAGTCTAGAAAGAGCAAATGGCGGGAGGAAACAGGTCCAGTATATAAGAGTGGCAATTAAACAAAGAAGCTGAACTAACATTCAATGCTGACTTCTACGTGGACTCTTCCTGAAGGTTGTAAGGCTGGACAAAACAACAGACAACGAGTACAACGCTAATCATGCTAAAATTAGGCGCTGGCTTCTTCATATAAACTCTCAACTTAGGAAGAAAGAAAAAAACTCGAGAAGGAAAAGAATAAAGTCTGGAAAGAGTAATGGGGGGAGATTGAAGAATACAGTGGGTCATTGTAGTCAAATATAAATGAGATTATGATGGAATAAAGAGGAAGGGTTCGTAGGTCAGACTCCCATGGAAGCTGGACTAGGGCTTTAAGGAGGTTCAGTAGGATATAGAAAGCAGGTTTCCAGGACATATGGTGATCAAACAGAAAACCGAGAAATTTTACTGTATCTCGTTCAGAGATGCGGGAACTGTACAGATATAGCAACAAAAAGTTTAAACCCATGAGAGGTGGCCCAGTGGGAAGCTTGATCAGTATCATTCTGGAGTGGTTGCTTAACGGTGACAGTCATCACTTGCTGTAGATATAGCAAAATCATCAACATTAAAATATGACCGAAAATCAAAAGGGGGAAGAGAGGCAAGGTAATTAATGAAGAATTACACACACGTGCAACATCTGGGTATCTTTTTCTGTAGACGTGTTGACAGCAGTGGCTTTATCAATACAATACAAGGATATTTTGTGAAGAATTATGTACAAAAGATGAAGTAATGAGTCCCTCAGCTTTGCAGTTGGTGAAGAGCACCGTAGTCTTGACGGTGCTCTTCACTAACTCCAAGGTTGAGGGACTCATTACCTCATCACTGTATATAATGCTTCACATTATGTCCTTGTATTGTACTGATAAAGCCACTTGTTGGAGAAACGTCTACAAATAAAGATACCCAGATGTTGCACAGAAGGAAGTCCACGTCACCTTTGTAGCAAGTCCACATGAATAGTAGAACGAACCCTTCGAAAACATTCTAAATATTTTCTAACCAAAAGTTATAATTTTTTACAAATTTCATTAGTAAATGCAATGGATCTGTAACGAGATCTATCATGGCTTGAAGTACCTTGCGTAAGAAAATGCATGATAATGATTATGGCGGTTTTCCTATGAAGAGAGACAACTCCTTGAGACCTTATAAGATAGACGAGGATGTTCATGTAGGTATTGACACACAAACATTGATGACATCAGACCCAGCTGCTGTCATGCGGTAAGTGGAAAGTGTTGACTCAAGTTTGCGGTGTGCGAAAGGCATGATTTAAGGTTCCACAATTCGAGAAAAAAATATAAAGGTTCTGGGTCTCTCGAAAGTTTGATGGGAAGAAACAAGGGGAGAAGATGGAGCCCATGGGATAAAGAGATGAAATGTTACCCAGTTGCTTTGAGAGCCTCAACTGGATATGCAACACTGACGCCAGGAATTATTTATTTTATTCTTCAAGGTGTGGAAAGTAATCATTATATAACTTCTGTTCCTTTTTCCAAATTGCACTCACAAAAATAATGGAAGTGACAGTAGACATATAAGGCTGCCAACAAATACGTATCGCTTCTCGAATTACAAGAAGGGCAAATGACCTCGCTCGTTAAAAATTCAGGAATCGATCAGTAGTTGTATTACACTGGTAGCAGCCTCGCACAGTACGTTTCAATCGGACAGCACAAGCATGGTCGGAAAAAACACTAGGGTACGCTTGTCTGAGAATGCCTATCTGAGGTTTGGAGGATTGCAAATCATCTGATATAGGAAAAAGGAAGAGGAGCGTTAATAAAATACGTATGGAATAAATAAAGCGCCTAAATTGCCAGCATGAGTAATGAGGGAGTCGAGTGCACGATTGAGAAGAACAGGGCAATTATCTCTGTTATGATGATCAAAAATCAAACACCGAAGTCCAGCACCATAGATGAGCATACAGAGAAATCTATACAGGGAAGAGAACAGGTGCGAAGATGGAAATGAGTATTGTTGCCGGTATTATAAAAATAGTGAGGGAGAGAAATGAGGAAAGTTTTTAACTGGTCCTCATGAGTCACAATGAGACCCTTCTCAGAGGAAATGACGAAAATTAAAATCGCCGGATAAAAGGAGTGGCGAAGGGAAAGAAGAAATTAGAAAATCGATGTCAGAGACACAACGGGCGTGAAGGAAAGAGATATAAAGAGGAGTCCGTATATCACTTGGATAAATAGAAAAATGCCCCGGTTTAATGAAATGGAATTTGAGCGAAAAGCTGAGAATTTGATGTATTAATGTGCACGGGAAGCTCACTCTCGTTAAATATTTCGTGGCGGCAAGGATCGTGTGATTACAATAAAACGGCTAAAGACAGAAAGGTCAACAGTTAAAAATAACTTTGGCTCATGTAAACAGATATTAACAGACTGTTGGAAGAGGAACATCTTGAGATGATTTCCTCTGCACCCGCTAATATTCCAGTGTAATAAAGAATCAATTTTAAATAGGATGGCAATGGTAAAACAATGTAGGGGGTTACTATGGGCTTGAACATATTCAATTATTTAAATATTTTCATCACTGTTGTAATTTGGGTAAATCAGAAAATAATGTTGCACTCTGTAATATTCCTCTCATGGGGTCTTTATCAACAGTAAAGAAAATATATATACTTTTAGAAATGTTCATTTTTAAAACTCTGCATAATTGATGCAATATTTTGGCGATCAGATTTTTGTTTCTGCGATTTTTCAAAGCCGAGTTAACGTAAATTACGAATTTTGCTGGAGTATAATTGTACGAGTTGTATATCAGGATAATTCACAATTATTTTGTGGATAGTTCTGCCATTTTGTTCATCTATTATGCTAGTATTAGAAGGAATAAATATCTAGATATGTTATAGACATAAAATATTATTTTTTTTGTGAGATTATCATGGAATTAAGATATTTAGATATTGTCATAATGATTCATTATTTATTGAGGAATCTTCTAAAAATTTTACATATTATGCAAGAAGTAATTGTTTTTGAGTTCCATTTTGATAATTTTTTCCAGTTCGCTCTGAATATTTTATGTTACTGTTTTTTTATTAATTTTTATATAAATCACTATTCAAAATTAAAAATAATATAACGCATTTCATACATGTAGCAACTTTCAAAACCAATGTAAACAAATTTCAATCATGTTCATTCATGTGCAACACTTCCTGTTTACAATTTTCCTGCGCACAGTGTTGCAAAAACAAATTAATGTTCCATTATTTTTATTTTTTATTTTCAGGGCTATCACAGCGAAATTTTTACAATATCATATTCAGATTAAGACACACTTTCAGTTAAAAAAGATATATAAAACTTGGACAGTATATAAAAGGAAAATGGTGGGTACGCGCCCCCCTCCTCCCTTGAGGTAGAGAGGACCGGCTTTATGGAATACTGGGAATTCCTTTGTAGGAAACTTAGCCGAGGAAGTATCTAATATTGTCCGAGAGTTTTCCTGGGTTCACCTCAACCTCCCGAGATTCTTCCGATAATTTTCTTCATGAAAGAGCAGGTAGGTACTCAAAGACGTTTACTTCTAGCTACTCACTTTCACTCTTGTGGTGATACTCAACCACTCTTAGGAAAGTACGTAATTATCAACCCCCATCCATCTTATTCACTCACTCGGCTCCTTCCTCCTTCTCTCTCTCTCTCTCTCTCCGTCTTAGTCTATTCAACCTTTCAATCTGCCGTAGCTGGTGATCACTTAATGAAATACTTGACGATATCCTCATTGTCCTTCTGAAGTCTCACGGAGCAGACTAAAATATTTCGGCTCCATGAGCCTCATCCTCTGTGAAGGAATATGGCACAGCAAATACCCAGCTCTGGTCCCTCTATGTAACTCACACATAGAAGAGAATATTCTTACACTGTGGATATATCCAATTTTGCTTTAGAAAAGAATTCATTACCAAAGCTCCACTAATCTGGCTTTTCAATCTCTTACTTTCTTTTCTCTAATTCCGCCGAGGGAAGCCCCTTGAACCCGGTGATTGGCTCTTGATCCATGGAATTAGTGCCTCTCTTTACTTCCCAGGATTAAACCTGTACGTTTCATATTCCCCCCAGGCGCTGTGTGATGCCCGAACTGGTTTAGCGCTCCCCATGAATGGAAGAAGAGGCAAAAAAAAAATCAGAAAAATGAAAAAAGGAAGAAAAAATTTAAATGTATATGTAAAAACAAACTGCCAAAAAAATGAAGTTAAAGAAAAAACAGCGAGAAAGTAGAAAAAATGAGAGAAAATAAAAATTAGAAATAAAAAAAACTATTCTCTCTGTCTGTCTCTCTCTCTCTCTCTCTCTCTCTCTCTCTCTCTCTCTCTCTCTCTCTCTCTCTCTCTCTCTCTCTCTCTCTCTCTCTCTCTCTATCTATCTCTCTCTCTCTCTCTCTTTCTTACTTTAGAGATATACGGGATACACAGAAATTAAATTAAAATTACAAAATTTACATGTATAACTAGAGTGATCCAGCCTGAGATAACTATCAAGACTGACAGTGATCCAGCCTGAGATAACTATCAAGACTGACAGTGATCCAGCCTGAGATAACTATCAAGACTGACAGTGATCCAGCCTGAGATAACTATCAAGACTGACAGTGATCCAGCCTGAGATAACTATCAAGACTGACAGTGATCCAGCTTGAGATAACTATCAAGACTGACAGTGATCCAGCCTGAGATAACTCTCAAGAATGACAGTGATCCAGCTTGAGATAACTATCAAGACTAACAGTGATCCAGCCTGAGATAACTATTAAGACTGACAGTGATCCAGCCTGAGATAACTATCAAGACTGGTAGTGATTCAGCCTGAGATAACTATCAAGACTGACAGTGATCCAGCCTGAGATAACTATCAAGACTGACAGTGATCCAGCCTGAGATAACTATCAAGACTGACAGTGATCTAGCCTGAGATAACTAACATGACTGACAGTGATCTAGCCTGAGATAACTATCAAGACTGACAGTGATCCAGACTGAGATAACTATCAAGACTGACAGTGATCTAGCCTGAGATAACTATCAAGACTGACAGTGATCTAGCCTGAGATAACAATCAAGACTGACAGTGATCCAGCCTGAGATAACTATCAAGACTGACAGTGATCTAGCCTGAGATAACTATCAAGACTGACAGTGATCTAGCCTGAGATAACTATCAAGACTGACAGTGATCCAGCCTGAGATAACTATCAAGACTGACAGTGATCCAGCATGAGATAACTATCAAGACTGACAGTGATCCAGCCTGAGATAACTAACAAGACTGACAGTGATCCAGCCTCAGATAACTATCAAGACTGACAGTGATCCAGACTGAGATAACTATCAAGACTGACAGTGATCCAGCCTGAGATAACTATCAAGACTGACAGTGATCCAGCCTGAGATAACTATCAAGACTGACAGTGAGATAACTATCAAGACTGACAGTGATCCAGCCTGAGATAACTATCAAGACTGACAGTGATCCAGCCTGAGATAACTACCAAGACTGACAGTGATCCAGCCTGAGATAACTACCAAGACTGACAGTGATCCAGACTGAGATAACTATCAAGACTGACAGTGATCCAGCCTGAGATAACTATCAAGACTGACAGTGATCCAGCCTGAGATAACTATCAAGACTGACAGAGATACAGCATGAGATAACTATCAAGACTGACAGTGATCCAGCCTGATATAACTATCAAGACTGACAGTGATCCAGCCTGAGATAACTACCAAGACTGACAGTGATCCAGCCTGAGATAACTATCAAGACTGACAGTGATCCAGCCTGAGATAACTACCAAGACTGACAGTGATCCAGCCTGAGATAACTATCCAGACTGATAGTAATCCAGCCTGAGTTAACTATCCAGACTGAAAGTGATCAAGCCTGAGATTACCGTCAATACTGTCAGTGATCCAGGGTTAGATAACTGTCAAGACTGACAGTGATCCAGCCTGAGTTAACTCTGAAGACTGACAGTGATCCAGCCTGAGATAACTATCAAGACTGACAGTGATCCAGCCTGAGATAACTATCAAGACTGACAGTGATCTAGCCTGAGATAACTATCAAGACTGACAGTGATCTAGCCTGAGATAACTACCAAGACTGACAGTGATCTAGCCTGAGATAACTACCAAGACTGACAGTGATCTAGCCTGAGATAACTATCAAGACTGACAGTGATCCAGCCTGAGATAACTACCAAGACTGACAGTGATCCAGCCTGAGATAACTACCAAGACTGACAGTGATCCAGCCTGAGATAACTATCAAGACTGACAGTGATCCAGCCTGAGATAACTATCAAGACTGACAGTGATCCAGCCTGAGATAACTATCAAGACTGACAGTGATCCAGCCTGAGATAACTATCAAGACTGACAGTGATCCAGCCTGAGATAACTATCAAGACTGACAGTGATCTAGCCTGAGATAACTATCAAGACTGACAGTGATCTAGCCTGAGATAACTACCAAGACTGAAAGTGATCTAGTCTGAGATAACTATCAAGACTGACAGTGATCTAGCCTGAGATAACTATCAAGACTGACAGTGATCTAGCCTGAGATAACGATCAAGACTGACAGTGATCCAGGGTGAGATAACTATCAAGACTGACAGTGATCCAGCCTGAGATAACTATCAAGACTGACAGTGATCCTGCCTGAGATAACTATCAAGACTGACAGTGATCCAGCCTGAGATAACTATCAAGACTGACAGTGATTCAGCCTGAGATAACTATCAAGACTGACAGTGATCTAGCCTGAGATAACTATCAAGACTGACAGTGATCCTGCCTGAGATAACTACCGAGACTGACAGCGATCTAGCCTGAGATAACTATCAAGACTGACAGTGATCCAGCCTGAGATAACTATCAAGACTGACAGTGATCTAGCCTGAGATAACCTGAGATAACTATCAAAACTGACAGTGATCCAGCCTGAGATAACTATCAAGACTGACAGTGATCCAGCCTGAGATAACTATCAAGACTGACAGTGATCTAGCCTGAGATAACTATCAAGACTGACAGTGATCTAGCCTGAGATAACTATCAAGACTGACAGTGATCCAGCCTGAGATAACTATCAAGACTGACAGTGATCCAGCCTGAGATAACTATCAAGACTGACAGTGATCTAGCCTGAGATAACTATCAAGACTGACAGTGATCTAGCCTGAGCCTGAGATAACTATCAAGACTGACAGTGATCTAGCCTGAGATAACTATCAAGACTGACAGTGATCTAGCCTGAGATAACTATCAAGACTGACAGTGATCCAGCCTGAGATAACTATCAAGACTGACAGTGATCTAGCCTGAGATAACTATCAAGACTGACAGTGATCTAGCCTGAGATAACTATCAAGACTGACAGTGATCTAGCCTGAGATAACTATCAAGACTGACAGTGATCCAGCCTGAGATAACTATCAAGACTGACAGTGATCTAGCCTGAGATAACTATCAAGACTGACAGTGATCTAGCCTGAGATAACTATCAAGACTGACAGTGATATCAAGACTGACAGTGATCTGAGATAACCTGAGATAACTATCAAGACTGACAGTGATCTAGCCTGAGATAACTATCAAGACTGACAGTGATCTAGCCTGAGATAACTACCAAGACTGACAGTGATCTAGCCTGAGCCTGAGACAGTGATCTAGCTATAACTATCAAGACTGACAGTGATCCAAGACTGACAGTGATCCAGCCTGAGATAACTATCAAGACTGACAGTGATCCAGCCTGAGATAACTATCAAGACTGACAGTGATCTAGCCTGAGATAACTATCAAGACTGACAGTGATCTAGCCTGAGATAACTATCAAGACTGACAGTGATCCAGCCTGAGATAACTATCAAGACTGACAGTGATCTAGCCTGAGATAACTATCAAGACTGACAGTGATCTAGCCTGAGATAACTATCAAGACTGACAGTGATCTAGCCTGAGATAACTATCAAGACTGACAGTGATCCAGCCTGAGATAACTATCAAGACTGACAGTGATCTAGCCTGAGATAACTATCAAGACTGACAGTGATCCAGCCTGAGATAACTATCAAGACTCACAGTGATCTAGCCTATCAAGACTGACAGTGATCCCTGAGCCTGAGATAACTATCAAGACTGACAGTGATCTAGCCTGAGATAACTATCAAGACTGACAGTGATCCAGCCTGAGATAACTATCAAGACTGACAGTGATCCAGCCTGAGATAACTATCAAGACTGACAGTGATCTAGCCTGAGATAACTATCAAGACTGACAGTGATCCAGCCTGAGATAACTATCAAGACTGACAGTGATCCAGCCTGAGATAACTATCAAGACTGACAGTGATACAGCCTGAGATAACTATCAAGACTGACAGTGATCTAGCCTGACATAACTATCAAGACTGACAGTGATCCAGCCTGAGATAACTATCAAGACTGACAGTGATCCAGCCTGAGATAACTATCAAGACTGACAGTGATCCAGCCTGAGATAACTATCAAGACTGACAGTGATCCAGCCTGAGATAACTATCAAGACTGACAGTGATCTAGCCTGAGATAACTATCAAGACTGACAGTGATCTAGCCTGAGATAACTATCAAGACTGACAGTGATCCAGCCTGAGATAACTATCAAGACTGACAGTGATCTAGCCTGAGATAACTATCAAGACTGACAGTGATCCAGCCTGAGATAACTATCAAGACTGACAGTGATCCAGCCTGAGATAACTATCAAGACTGACAGTGATCTAGCCTGAGATAACTATCAAGACTGACAGTGATCCAGCCTGAGATAACTATCAAGACTGACAGTGATCCAGCCTGAGATAACTATCAAGACTGACAGTGATCCAGCCTGAGATAACTATCAAGACTGACAGTGATCCAGCCTGAGATAACTATCAAGACTGACAGTGATCCAGCCTGAGATAACTATCAAGACTGACAGTGATCCAGCCTGAGATAACTATCAAGACTGACAGTGATCCAGCATGAGATAACTATCAAGACTGACAGTGATCTAGCCTGAGATAACTATCAAGACTGACAGTGATCCAGCCTGAGATAACTATCAAGACTGACAGTGATCTAGCCTGAGATAACTATCAAGACTGACAGTGATCTAGCCTGAGATAACTATCAAGACTGACAGTGATCTATGAGATAACTATCAAGACTGACCTGAGATAACTATCAAGACCGACAGTGATCTAGCCTGAGATAACTATCAAGACTGACAGTGATCTAGCCTGAGATAACTATCAAGACTGACAGTGATCTAGCCTGAGATAACTATCAAGACTGAGATAACTATCAAGACTGACAGTGATCTAGCCTGAGATAACTATCAAGACTGACAGTGATCCAGCCTGAGATGAACTATAACAAAGACTCACAGTGATCTAGCCTGAGATAACTATCAAGACTGACAGTGATCTAGCCTGAGATAACTATCAAGACTGACAGTGATCTAGCCTGAGATAACTATCAAGACTGACAGTGATCCAGCCTGAGATAACTATCAAGACTGACAGTGATCTAGCCTGAGATAACTATCAAGACTGACAGTGATCTAGCCTGAGATAACTATCAAGACTGACAGTGATCTAGCCTGAGATAACTATCAAGACTGACAGTGATCTAGCCTGAGATAACTATCAAGACTGACAGTGATCCAGCCTGAGATAACTATCAAGACTGACAGTGATCTAGCCTGAGATAACTATCAAGACTGACAGTGATCTAGCCTGAGATAACTATCAAGACTGACAGTGATCCAGCCTGAGATAACAATCAAGACTGACAGTGATCTAGCCTATCAAGACTGACAGTGATCCAGCCTGAGATAACTATCAGACTGACAGTGATCTAGCCTGAGATAACTATCAAGACTGACAGTGATCTAGCCTGAGATAACTATCAAGACTGACAGTGATCTAGATAACTATCTGACAGTGATAACTATCAAGACTGACAGTGATCTAGCCTGAGATAACTATCAAGACTGACAGTGATCTAGCCTGAGATAACTATCAAGACTGACAGTGATCCAGCCTGAGATAACTATCAAGACTGACAGTGATCCAGCCTGAGATAACTATCAAGACTGACAGTGATCTAGCCTGAGATAACTATCAAGACTGACAGTGATCCAGCCTGAGATAACTATCAAGACTGACAGTGATCTAGCCTGAGATAACTATCAAGACTGACAGTGATCCAGCCTGAGATAACTATCAAGACTGACAGTGATCCAGCCTGAGATAACTATCAAGACTGACAGTGATCTAGCCTGAGATAACTATCAAGACTGACAGTGATCCAGCCTGAGATAACTATCAAGACTGACAGTGATCCAGCCTGAGATAACTATCAAGACTGACAGTGATCTAGCCTGAGATAACTATCAAGACTGACAGTGATCCAGCCTGAGATAACTATCAAGACTGACAGTGATCTAGCCTGAGATAACTATCAAGACTGACAGTGATCTAGCCTGAGATAACTATCAAGACTGACAGTGATCCAGCCTGAGATAACTATCAAGACTGACAGTGATCTAGCCTGAGATAACTATCAAGACTGACAGTGATCTAGCCTGAGATAACTATCAAGACTGACAGTGATCCAGCCTGAGATAACTATCAAGACTGACAGTGATCTAGCCTGAGATAACTATCAAGACTGACAGTGATCCAGCCTGAGATAACTATCAAGACTGACAGTGATCCAGCCTGAGATAACTATCAAGACTGACAGTGATCTAGCCTGAGATAACTATGAAAGTGATCTAGAGACTGACAGTGATCTAGCCTGACAGTGATCCAGCCTGAGATAACTATCAAGACTGACAGTGATCCAGCCTGAGATAACTATCAAGACTGACAGTGATCCAGCCTGAGATAACTATCAAGACTGACAGTGATCCAGCCTGAGATAACTATCAAGACTGACAGTGATCTAGCCTGAGATAACTATCAAGACTGACAGTGATCCAGCCTGAGATAACTATCAAGACTGACAGTGATCCAGCCTGAGATAACTATCAAGACTGACAGTGATCCAGCCTGAGATAACTATCAAGACTGACAGTGATCTAGCCTGAGCATGAGCTATCAAGACTGACAGTGATCTAGCCTGAGATAACTATCAAGACTGACAGTGATCCAGCCTGAGATAACTATCAAGACTGACAGTGATCTAGCCTGAGATAACTATCAAGACTGACAGTGATCTAGCCTGAGATAACTATCAAGACTGACAGTGATCTAGCCTGAGATAACTATCAAGACTGACAGTGATCCAGCCTGAGATAACTATCAAGACTGACAGTGATCTAGCCTGAGATAACTATCAAGACTGACAGTAATCTATCCTGAGATAACTATCAAGACTGACAGTGATCCAGCCTGAGCCTGACAGTGATCTAGCCTGACTACCAAGACTGACAGTGATCTAGCCTGAGATAACTATCAAGACTGACAGTGATCCAGCCTGAGATAACTACCAAGACTGACAGTGATCCAGCCTGAGATAACTATCAAGACTGACAGTGATCTAGCCTGAGATAACTATCAAGACTGACAGTGATCTAGCCTGAGATAACTACCAAGACTGACAGTGATCCAGCCTGAGATAACTACAAAGACTGACAGTGATCCAGCTGATCTATCAAGACTGACAGTGATCCAGCCTGAGATAACTACCAAGACTGACAGTGATCTAGCCTGAGATAACTAACAAGACTGACAGTGATCAAGCCTGAGATAACTAACAAGACTGAGAGTGAGATCTATCAAGACTGACAGTGATCTAGATAACTATCAAGACTGACAGTGATCTAGCCTGAGATAACTATCAAGACTGACAGTGATCCAGCCTGAGATAACTATCAAGACTGACAGTGATCCAGCCTGAGATAACTATCAAGACTGACAGTGATCCAGCCTGAGATAACTATCAAGACTGACAGTGATCTAGCCTGAGATAACTATCAAGACTGACAGTGATCCAGCCTGAGATAACTATCAAGACTGACAGTGATCTAGCCTGAGATAACTATCAAGACTGACAGTGATCCAGCCTGAGATAACTATCAAGACTGACAGTGATCTAGCCTGAGATAACTATCAAGACTGACAGTGATCCAGCCTGAGATAACTATCAAGACTGACAGTGATCCAGCCTGAGATAACTATCAAGACTGACAGTGATCTAGCCTGAGATAACTATCAAGACTGACAGTGATCCAGCCTGAGATAACTATCAAGACTGACAGTGATCCAGCCTGAGATAACTATCAAGACTGACAGTGATCCAGCCTGAGATAACTATCAAGACTGACAGTGATCCAGCATGAGATAACTATCTGACAGTGATCTAGCCTGAGATAACTATCAAGACTGACAGTGATCTAGCCTGAGATAACTATCAAGACTGACAGTGATCCAGCCTGAGATAACTATCAAGACTGACAGTGATCTAGCCTGAGATAACTATCAAGACTGACAGTGATCCAGCCTGAGATAACTATCAAGACTGACAGTGATCTAGCCTGAGATAACTATCAAGACTGACAGTGATCCAGCCTGAGATAACTATCAAGACTGACAGTGATCCAGCCTGAGATAACTATCAAGACTGACAGTGATCTAGCCTGAGATAACTATCAAGACTGACAGTGATCCAGCCTGAGATAACTATCAAGACTGACAGTGATCTAGCCTGAGATAACTATCAAGACTGACAGTGATCCAGCCTGAGATAACTATCAAGACTGACAGTGATCGCCTGAGATAACTATCAAGACTGACAGCTAGCCTGAGATAACTATCAAGACTGACAGTGATCCAGCCTGAGATAACTATCAAGACTGACAGTGATCCAGCCTGAGATAACTATCAAGACTGACAGTGATCTAGCCTGAGATAACTATCAAGACTGACAGTGATCCAGCCTGAGATAACTATCAAGACTGACAGTGATCCAGCCTGAGATAACTATCAAGACTGACAGTGATCCAGCCTGAGATAACTATCAAGACTGACAGTGATCTAGCCTGAGATAACTATCAAGACTGACAGTGATCCAGCCTGAGATAACTATCAAGACTGACAGTGATCCAGCCTGAGATAACTATCAAGACTGACAGTGATCCAGCCTGAGATAACTATCAAGACTGACAGTGATCCAGCCTGAGATAACTATCAAGACTGACAGTGATCTAGCCTGAGATAACTATCAAGACTGACAGTGATCCAGCCTGAGATAACTATCAAGACTGACAGTGATCCAGCCTGAGATAACTATCAAGACTGACAGTGATCCAGCCTGAGATAACTATCAAGACTGACAGTGATCCAGCCTGAGATAACTATCAAGACTGACAGTGATCCAGCCTGAGATAACTATCAAGACTGACAGTGATCCAGCCTGAGATAACTATCAAGACTGACAGTGATCTATCAGCTGACAGTGATCCAGCCTGAGATAACTATCAAGTCTGACAGTGATCCAGCCTGAGATAACTATCAAGACTGACAGTGATCTAGCCTGAGATAACTATCAAGACTGACAGTGATCCAGCATGAGATAACTATCAAGACTGACAGTGATCCAGCATGAGATAACTATCAAGACTGACAGTGATCCAGCCTGAGATAACTATCAAGACTGACAGTGATCTAGCCTGAGATAACTATCAAGACTGACAGTGATCTAGCCTGAGATAACTATCAAGACTGACAGTGATCCAGCCTGAGATAACTATCAAGACTGACAGTGATCCAGCCTGAGATAACTATCAAGACTGACAGTGATCTAGCCTGAGATAACTATCAAGACTGACAGTGATCCAGCCTGAGATAACTATCAAGACTGACAGTGATCCAGATAACCTGAGATAACTATCAAGACTGACAGTGATCCAGCCTGAGATAACTATCAAGACTGACAGTGATCTAGCCTGAGATAACTATCAAGACTGACAGTGATCTAGCCTGAGATAACTATCAAGACTGACAGTGATCCAGCCTGAGATAACTATCAAGACTGACAGTGATCTAGCCTGAGATAACTATCAAGACTGACAGTGATCCAGCCTGAGATAACTATCAAGACTGACAGTGATCCAGCCTGAGATAACTATCAAGACTGACAGTGATCCAGCCTGAGATAACTATCAAGACTGACAGTGATCCAGCCTGAGATGTCAGTGATCCAAGATAACTACTGACAGTGATCAGCCTGAGACTGACTGAGTGATCCAGCCTGAGATAACTGTCAAGACTGACAGTGATCCAGCCTGAGATAACTATCCTAATCGATAGTGATCTAGCCTGAGATAACTATCAAGACTGACAGCGATCCAGCCTGAGATAACTATCAAGACTGACAGTGATCTAGCCTGAGATAATTATCAAGACTGACAGTGATCTAGCTATCTATCAAAACTGACAGTGATCCAGCCTGAGATAACTATCAAGACTGACAGTGATCCAGCCTGAGATAACTATCAAGACTGACAGTGATCTAGCCTGAGATAACTATCAAGACTGACAGTGATCCAGCCTGAGATAACTATCAAGACTGACAGTGATCCAGCCTGAGATAACTATCAAGACTGACAGTGATCCAGCCTGAGATAACTATCAAGACTGACAGTGATCTTGCCTGAGATAACTATCAAGACTGACAGTGATCCAGCCTGAGATAACTATCAAGACTGACAGTGATCTAGCCTGAGATAACTATCAAGACTGACAGTGATCCAGCCTGAGATAACTATCAAGACTGACAGTGATCCAGCCTGAGATAACTATCAAGACTGACAGTGATCTAGCCTGAGCCTGACAGATAACTATCAAGACTGACAGTGATCTAGCCTGAGATAACTATCAAGACTGACAGTGATCTAGCCTGAGATAACTATCAAGACTGACAGTGATCCAGCCTGAGATAACTATCAAGACTGACAGTGATCCAGCCTGAGATAACTATCAAGACTGACAGTGATCCAGCCTGAGATAACTATCAAGACTGACAGTGATCCACCCTGAGATAACTATCAAGACTGACAGTGATCTATCAAGAGCAAGACTGACAGTGAGATAACTATCAAGACTGACAGTGATCTAGCCTGAGATAACTATCAAGACTGACAGTGATCTAGCCTGAGATAACTATCAAGACTGACAGTGATCCAGCCTGAGATAACTATCAAGACTGACAGTGATCCAGCCTGAGATAACTATCAAGACTGACAGTGATCTAGCCTGAGATAACTATCAAGACTGACAGTGATCTAGCCTGAGATAACTATCAAGACTGACAGTGATCCAGCCTGAGATAACTATCAAGACTGACAGTGATCCAGCATGAGATAACTATCAAGACTGACAGTGATCCAGCCTGAGATAACTATCAAGACTGACAGTGATCCAGCCTGAGATAACTATCAAGACTGACAGTGATCTAGCCTGAGATAACTATCAAGACTGACAGTGATCCAGCCTGAGATAACTATCAAGACTGACAGTGATCCAGCCTGAGATAACTATCAAGACTGAGATCCAGCCTGACTATCAAGACTGACAGTGATCTAGCCTGAGATAACTATCAAGACTGACAGTGATCCAGCCTGAGATAACTATCAAGACTGACAGTGATCCAGCCTGAGATAACTATCAAGACTGACAGTGATCTAGCCTGAGATAACTATCAAGACTGACAGTGATCCAGCCTGAGATAACTATCAAGACTGACAGTGATCCAGCCTGAGATAACTATCAAGACTGACAGTGATCCAGCCTGAGATAACTATCAAGACAGTGATCAGCCTGAGATAACTATCAAGACTGACAGTGATAACTATCAAGACTGACAGTGATCCAGCCTGAGATAACAATCAAGACTGACAGTGATCCAGCCTGAGATAACTATCAAGACTGACAGTGATATAGCCTGAGATAACTATCAAGACTGACAGTGATCCAGCCTGAGATAACTATCAAGACTGACAGTGATCTAGCCTGAGATAACTATCAAGACTGACAGTGATCCAGCCTGAGATAAACTATCAAGACTGAGTGATAACTATCAAGCCTGACTATCAAGATCCAGCATGAGATAACTATCAAGACTGACAGTGATCCAGCCTGAGATAACTATCAAGACTGACAGTGATCCAGCCTGAGATAACTATCAAGACTGACAGTGATCCAGCCTGAGATAACTATCAAGACTGACAGTGATCCAGCCTAACTATCAAGACTGACAGTGATCCAGCATGAGATAACTATCAAGACTGACAGTGATCTAGCCTGAGATAACTATCAAGACTGACAGTGATCCAGCCTGAGATAACTATCAAGACTGACAGTGATCCAGCCTGAGATAACTATCAAGACTGACAGTGATCCAGCCTGAGATAACTATCAAGACTGACAGTGATCCAGCCTGAGATAACTATCAAGACTGACAGTGATCCAGCCTGAGATAACTATCAAGACTGACAGTGATCCAGCCTGAGATAACTATCAAGACTGTGATCAGCCTGAGATAACTATCAAGACTGACAGTGATCTAGCCTGAGATAACTATCAAGACTGACAGTGATCCAGCCTGAGATAACTATCAAGACTGACAGTGATCCAGCCTGAGATAACTATCAAGACTGACAGTGATCCAGCCTGAGATAACTATCAAGACTGACAGTGATCCAGCCTGAGATAACTATCAAGACTGACAGTGATCTAGCCTGAGATAACTATCAAGACTGACAGTGATCCAGCCTGAGATAACTATCAAGACTGACAGTGATCCAGCCTGAGATAACTATCAAGACTGACAGTGATCCAGCCTGAGATAACTATCAAGACTGACAGTGATCCAGCCTGAGATAACTATCAAGACTGACAGTGATCTAGCCTGAGATAACTATCAAGACTGACAGTGATCCAGCCTGAGATAACTATCAAGACTGACAGTGATCCAGCCTGAGATAACTATCAAGACTGACAGTGATCCAGCCTGAGATAACTATCAAGACTGACAGTGATCCAGCCTGAGATAACTATCAAGACTGACAGTGATCCAGCCTGAGATAACTATCAAGACTGACAGTGATCCAGCCTGAGATAACTATCAAGACTGACAGTGATCCAGCCTGAGATAACTATCAAGACTGACAGTGATCCAGCCTGAGATAACTATCAAGACTGACAGTTATCCAGCCTGAGATAACTATCAAGACTGACAGTGATCCAGCCTGAGATAACTATCAAGACTGACAGTGATCCAGATAACTATCAAGACTGACAGTGATCTAGCCTGACTAACTATCAAGACTGACAGTGATCCAGCCTGAGATAACTATCAAGACTGACAGTGATCCAGCCTGAGATAACTATCAAGACTGACAGTGATCCAGAGATAACCAAGACTGACAGTGATCCAGCCTGAGATAACTATCAAAGACTGACTATCAAGACTGACAGTGATCCAGCCTGAGATAACTATCAAGACTGACAGTGATCCAGCCTGAGATAACTATCAAGACTGACAGTGATCCAGCCTGAGATAACTATCAAGACTGACAGTGATAAGATAACTATCAAGACTGACAGTGATCCTGAGCTATCAAGACTGACAGTGATAACTATCAAGACTGACAGTGATCCAGCCTGAGATAACTATCAAGACTGACAGTGATCCAGCCTGAGATAACTATCAAGACTGACAGTGATCCAGCCTGAGATAACTATCAAGACTGACAGTGATCCAGCCTGAGATAACTATCAAGACTGACAGTGATCCAGCTTGAGATAACTATCAAGACTGACAGTGATCCAGCCTGAGATAACTCTCAAGAATGACAGTGATCCAGCTTGAGATAACTATCAAGACTAACAGTGATCCCTGAGATAACTATCAAGACTGATGATCCAGCCTGAGATAACAATCAAGACTGACAGTGATCCAGCAGATAACTATCAAGACTGACAGTGATCCAACCTGAGATAACTATCAAGACTGACAGTGATCCAGCCTGAGATAACTATCAAGACTGACAGTGATCTAGCCTGAGATAACTATCAAGACTGACAGTGATCCAGCCTGAGATAACTATCAAGACTGACAGTGATCCAGCCTGAGATAACTATCAAGACTGACAGTGATCTAGCCTGAGATAACTATCAAGACTGACAGTGATCCAGCCTGAGATAACTATCAAGACTGACAGTGATCCAGCCTGAGATAACTATCAAGACTGACAGTGATCCAGCCTGAGATAACTATCAAGACTGACAGTGATCAGCCTGAGATAACTATCAAGACTGACAGTGATCCAGGGTTAGATAACTGTCAAGACTGACAGTGATCCAGCCTGAGTTAACTCTGAAGACTGACAGTGATCCAGCCTGAGATTTCCGTCAATACTGTCAGTGATCCTGCATGAGATAACTATCAAGACTGACAGTGATCCAGCCTGAGATAACTATCAAGACTGACAGTGATCCAGCCTGAGATAACTATCAAGACTGACAGTGATCCAGCCTGAGATAACTATCAAGACTGACAGTGATCCAGCCTGAGATAACTATCAAGACTGACAGTGATCCAGCCTGAGATAACTATCAAGACTGACAGTGATCCAGCCTGAGATAACTATCAAGACTGACAGTGATCCAGCCTGAGATAACTATCAAGACTGACAGTGATCCAGCCTGAGATAACTATCAAGACTGACAGTGATCCAGCCTGAGATAACTATCAAGACTGACAGTGATCCAGCCTGAGATAACTATCAAGACTGACAGTGATCCAGCCTGAGATAACTATCAAGACTGACAGTGATCCAGCCTGAGATAACTATCAAGACTGACAGTGATCTAGCCTGAGATAACTATCAAGACTGACAGTGATCCAGCCTGAGATAACTATCAAGACTGACAGTGATCTAGCCTGAGATAACTATCAAGACTGACAGTGATCCAGCCTGAGATAACTATCAAGACTGACAGTGATCCAGCCTGAGATAACTATCAAGACTGACAGTGATCTAGCCTGAGATAACTATCAAGACTGACAGTGATCCAGCCTGAGATAACTATCAAGACTGACAGTGATCTAGCCTGAGATAACTATCAAGACTGACAGTGATCTAGCCTGAGATAACTATCAAGACTGACAGTGATCTAGCCTATCAAGACTGACAGTGATCCAGCCTGAGATAACTATCAAGACTGACAGTGATCCAGCCTGAGATAACTATCAAGACTGACAGTGATCCAGCCTGAGATAACTATCAAGACTGACAGTGATCCAGCCTGAGATAACTATCAAGACTGACAGTGATCCAGCCTGAGATAACTATCAAGACTGACAGTGATCCAGCCTGAGATAACTATCAAGACTGACAGTGATCCAGCCTGAGATAACTATCAAGACTGACAGTGATCCAGCCTGAGATAACTATCAAGACTGACAGTGATCTAGCCTGAGATAACTATCAAGACTGACAGTGATCCAGCCTGAGATAACTATCAAGACTGACAGTGATCCAGCCTGAGATAACTATCAAGACTGACAGTGATCTAGCCTGAGATAACTATCAAGACTGACAGTGATCCAGCCTGAGATAACTATCAAGACTGACAGTGATCCAGCCTGAGATAACTATCAAGACTGACAGTGATCCAGCCTGAGATAACTATCAAGACTGACAGTGATCTAGCCTGAGATAACTATCAAGACTGACAGTGATCTAGCCTGAGATAACTATCAAGACTGACAGTGATCTAGCCTGAGATAACTATCAAGACTGACAGTGATCCAGCCTGAGATAACTATCAAGACTGACAGTGATCTAGCCTGAGATAACTATCAAGACTGACAGTGATCTAGCCTGAGATAACTATCAAGACTGACAGTGATCTAGCCTGAGATAACTATCAAGACTGACAGTGATCCAGCCTATCAAGACTGACAGTGATCTAGCCTGAGATAACTACCAAGACTGACAGTGATCTAGCCTGAGATAACTAACAAGACTGACAGTGATCCCTGAGATAACTATCAAGACTGACAGTGATCTAGCCTGAGATAACTATCAAGACTGACAGTGATCCAGCTACTGACAGATCCAAGATAACTATCAAGACTGACAGTGATCTAGCCTGAGATAACTAACAAGACTGACAGTGATCCAGCCTGAGATAACTATCAAGACTGACAGTGATCCAGCCTGAGATAACTATCAAGACTGACAGTGATCCAGCCTGAGATAACTATCAAGACTGACAGTGATCCAGCCTGAGATAACTATCAAGACTGACAGTGATCCAGCCTGAGATAACTATCAAGACTGACAGCGATCTATGACAGTGATCCAGCCTGAGATAACAGACTATCAAGACTGACAGTGATCTAGCCTGAGATAACTATCAAGACTGACAGTGATCCAGCCTGAGATAACTATCAAGACTGACAGTGATCCAGCCTGAGATAACTATCAAGACTGACAGTGATCCAGCCTGAGATAACTATCAAGACTGACAGTGATCCAGCCTGAGATAACTATCAAGACTGACAGTGATCCAGCCTGAGATAACTATCAAGACTGACAGTGATCCAGCCTGAGATAACTATCAAGACTGACAGTGATCCAGCCTGAGATAACTATCAAGACTGACAGTGATCTAGCCTGAGATAACTATCAAGACAGTGATCAGTGAGATAACTATCAAGACTGACAGTGATCCAGCCTGAGATAACTATCAAGACTGACAGTGATCCAGCCTGAGATAACTATCAAGACTGACAGTGATCCAGCGTGAGATAACTATCAAGACTGACAGTGATCTAGCTTGAGATAACTATCAAGACTGAGAGTGATCAAGCCTGAGATAACTATCAAGACTGACAGTGATCCAGCCTGAGATAACTATCAAGACTGAGAGTGATCCAGCCTGAGATAACTATCAAGACTGACAGTGATCCAGCCTGAGATAACTATCAAGACTGACAGTGATCTAGATAACCTGATCCAGCCTGAGATAACTATCAAGACTGACAGTGACAGTGATCTAGCCTGAGATAACTATCAAGACTGACAGTGATCCAGCCTGAGATAACTATCAAGACTGACAGTGATCCAGCCTGAGATAACTATCAAGACTGACAGTGATCCAGCCTGAGATAACTATCAAGACTGACAGTGATCCAGCCTGAGATAACTATCAAGACTGACAGTGATCTAGCCTGAGATAACTATCAAGACTGACAGTGATCTAGCCTGAGATAACTATCAAGACTGACAGTGATCCAGCCTGAGATAACTATCAAGACTGACAGTGATCCAGCCTGAGATAACTATCAAGACTGACAGTGATCCAGCCTGAGATAACTATCAAGACTGACAGTGATCTAGCCTGAGATAACTATCAAGACTGACAGTGATCTAGCCTGAGATAACTATCAAGACTGACAGTGATCCAGCCTGAGATAACTATCAAGACTGACAGTGATCCAGCCTGAGATAACTATCAAGACTGACAGTGATCCAGCCTGAGATAACTATCAAGACTGACAGTGATCTAGCTATCAAGACTGACAGTGATCTAGCCTGAGATAACTATCAAGACTGACAGTGATCCAGCCTGAGATAACTATCAGATGACTATCAAGACTGATCCAGCCAGAGATAACTATCAAGACTGACAGTGATCCAGCCTGAGATAACTATCAAGACTGACAGTGATCCAGCCTGAGATAACTATCAAGACTGACAGTGATCTAGCCTGAGATAACTATCAAGACTGACAGTGATCCAGCCTGAGATAACTATCAAGACTGACAGTGATCCAGCCTGAGATAACTATCAAGACTGACAGTGATCCAGCCTGAGATAACTATCAAGTCTGACAGTGATCCTAGCCTGAGATAACTATCAAGACTGACAGTGATCCAGCCTGAGCCTGAGATAACTATCAAGACTGACAGTGATCCAGCCTGAGATAACTATCAAGACTGACAGTGATCCAGCCTGAGATAACTATCAAGACTGACAGTGATCCAGCCTGAGATAACTATCAAGACTGACAGTGATCTAGCCTGAGATAACTATCAAGACTGACAGTGATCCAGCCTGAGATAACTATCAAGACTGACAGTGATCCAGCCTGAGATAACTATCAAGACTGACAGTGATCCAGCCTGAGATAACTATCAAGACTGACAGTGATCCAGCCTGAGATAACTATCAAGACTGACAGTGATCCAGCCTGAGATAACTATCAAGACTGACAGTGATCTAGCCTGAGATAACTATCAAGACTGACAGTGATCCAGCCTGAGATAACTATCAAGACTGACAGTGATCCAGCCTGAGATAACTATCAAGACTGACAGTGATCCAGCCTGAGATAACTATCAAGACTGACAGTGATCCAGCCTGAGATAACTAGATAACATCAGACTGACAGTGATCAGTGATCCAGCCTGAGATAACTATCAAGACTGACAGTGATCCTGAGATAACCTGAGATAACTATCAAGACTGACAGTGATCCAGCCTGAGATAACTATCAAGACTGACAGTGATCCAGCCTGAGATAACTATCAAGACTGACAGTGATCCAGCCTGAGATAACTATCAAGACTGACAGTGATCCAGCCTGAGATAACTATCAAGACTGACAGTGATCCAGCCTGAGATAACTATCAAGACTGACAGTGATCCAGCCTGAGATAACTATCAAGACTGACAGTGATCCAGCCTGAGATAACTATCAAGACTGACAGTGATCCAGCCTGAGATAACTATCAAGACTGACAGTGATCCAGCCTGAGATAACTATCAAGACTGACAGTGATCCAGCCTGAGATAACTATCAAGACTGACAGTGATCCAGCCTGAGATAACTATCAAGATTGACAGTGATCCAGCCAGAGATAACTATCAAGACTGACAGTGATCCAGCCTGAGATAACTATCAAGACTGACAGTGATCCCTGAGATAACTATCAAGACTGACAGTGATCTAGCCTGAGATAACTATCAAGACTGACAGTGATCCAGCTATCAAGACTGAGATAACTATCAAGACTGACAGCGATCCAGCCAGAGATAACTATCAAGACTGACAGTGATCTAGCCTGAGATAACTATCAAGACTGACAGTAATCTATCCTGAGATAACTATCAAGACTGACAGTGAACTAGCCTGAGATAACTATCAAGACTGACAGTGATCCAGCCTGAGATAACTATCAAGACTGACAGTGATCTAGCCTGAGATAACTATCAAGACTGACAGTGATCTAGCCTGAGATAACTATCAAGACTGACAGTGATCTAGCCTGAGATAACTATCAAGACTGACAGTGATCCAGCATGAGATAACTATCAAGACTGACAGTGATCCAGCCTGAGATAACTATCAAGACTGACAGTGATCCAGCCTGAGATAACTATCAAGACTGACAGTGATCTAGCCTGAGATAACGTGATCTAGCCTGAGATAACTATCAAGACTGACAGTGATCCAGCCTGAGATAACTATCAAGACTGACAGTGATCCAGCCTGAGATAACTATCAAGACTGACAGTGATCCAGCCTGAGATAACTATCAAGACTGACAGTGATCTAGCCTGAGATAACTATCAAGACTGACAGTGATCCTATCAAGAGCTATCAAGACTGACAGTGATTTAGCCTGAGATAACTATCAAGACTGACAGTGATCTAGCCTGAGATAACTATCAAGACTGACAGTGATCCAGCCTGAGATAACTATCAAGACTGACAGTGATCCAGCCTGAGATAACTATCAAGACTGACAGTGATCCAGCCTGAGATAACTATCAAGACTGACAGTGATGCAGCCTGAGATAACTATCAAGACTGACAGATAACTATCAAGACTGACAGTGATCCAGCCTGAGATAACTATCAAGACTGACAGTGATCCAGCCTGAGATAACTATCAAGACTGACAGTGATCCAGCCTGAGATAACTATCAAAACTGACAGTGATCTAGCAGACTGACAGTGATCCAGCCTGAGATAACTATCAAGACTGACAGTGATCCAGCATGAGATAACTATCAAGACTGACAGTGATCCAGCCTGAGATATCTATCAAAACTGACAGTGATCCAGCCTGAGATAACTATCAAGACTGACAGTGATCCAGCCTGAGATAACTATCAAGACTGACAGTGATCCAGCCTGAGATAACTATCAAGACTGACAGTGATCCAGCCTGAGATAACTATCAAGACTGACAGTGATCCAGCCTGAGATAACTATCAAGACTGACAGTGATCCAGCCTGAGATAACTATCAAGACTGACAGTGATCCAGCCTGAGATAACTATCAAGACTGACAGTGATCCAGCCTGAGATAACTATCAAGACTGACAGTGATCCAGCCTGAGATAACTATCAAGACTGACAGTGATCCAGCCTGAGATAACTATCAAGACTGACAGTGATCCAGCCTGAGATAACTATCAAGACTGACAGTGATCCAGCCTGAGATAACTATCAAGACTGACAGTGATCCAGCCTGAGATAACTATCAAGACTGACAGTGATCCAGCCTGAGATAACTATCAAGACTGACAGTGATCCAGCCTGAGATAACTATCAAGACTGACAGTGATCCAGCCTGAGATAACTATCAAGACTGACAGTGATCCAGCCTGAGATAACTATCAAGACTGACAGTGATCCAGCCTGAGATAACTATCAAGACTGACAGTGATCCAGCCTGAGATAACTATCAAGACTGACAGTGATCCAGCCTGAGATAACTATCAAGACTGACAGTGATCCAGCCTGAGATAACTATCAAGACTGACAGTGATCCAGCCTGAGATAACTATCAAGACTGACAGTGATCCAGCCTGAGATAACTATCAAGACTGACAGTGATCGAGCCTGAGATAACTATCAAGACTGACAGTGATCCAGCCTGAGATAACTATCAAGACTGACAGCGATCCAGCCTGAGAAAACTATCAAGACTGACAGTGATCCAGCCTGAGATAACTATCAAGACTGACAGTGATCCAGCCTGAGATAACTATCAAGACTGACAGAGATCCAGCCTGAGATAACTATCAAGACTGACAGTGATCCAGCCTGAGATAACTATCAAGACTGACAGTGATCCAGCCTGAGATAACTATCAAGACTGACAGTGATCTAGCCTGAGATAACTATCAAGACTGACAGTGATCCAGCCTGAGATAACTATCAAGACTGACAGTGATCCAGCCTGAGATAACTATCAAGACTGACAGTGATCCAGCCTGAGATAACTATCAAGACTGACAGTGATCTAGCCTGAGATAACTATCAAGACTGACAGTGATCTAGCCTGAGATAACTATCAAGACTGACAGTGATCCAGCCTGAGATAACTATCAAGACTGACAGTGATCTAGCCTGAGATAACTATCAAGACTGACAGTGATCCAGCCTGAGATAACTATCAAGACTGACAGTGATCCAGCCTGAGATAACTATCAAGACTGACAGTGATCCAGCCTGAGATAACTATCAAGACTGACAGTGATCCAGCCTGAGATAACTATCAAGACTGACAGTGATCGAGCCTGAGATAATCAAGACTGATGATCAAGACTATCAAGACTGACAGTGATCCAGCCTGAGATAACTATCAAGACTGACAGTGATCTAGCCTGAGATAACTATCAAGACTGACAGTGATCCAGCCTGAGATAACTATCAAGACTGACAGTGATCTATCAGCCTGAGCATAACTATCAAGACTGACAGTGATCCAGCCTGAGATAACTATCAAGACTGACAGTGATCCAGCCTGAGATAACTATCAAGACTGACAGTGATCCAGCCTGAGATAACTATCAAGACTGACAGTGATCTATCAAGCCTGAGAACTAAAGACTGACAGTATCCAAGACTATCAAGACAGTGATCTAGCCTGAGATAACTATCAAGACTGACAGTGATCCAGCCTGAGATAACTATCAAGACTGACAGTGATCCAGCCTGAGATAACTATCAAGACTGACAGTGATCTATCAGCTGACAGTGATCTGAGATAACTATCAAGACTGACAGTGATCCAGCCTGAGATAACTATCAAGACTGACAGTGATCCAGCCTGAGATAACTATCAAGACTGACAGTGATCCAGCCTGAGATAACTATCAAGACTGACAGTGATCCAGCCTGAGATAACTATCAAGACTGACAGTGATCCAGCCTGAGATAACTATCAAGACTGACAGTGATCCAGCCTGAGATAACTATCAAGACTGACAGTGATCCAGCCTGAGATAACTATCAAGACTGACAGTGATCCAGCCTGAGATAACTATCAAGACTGACAGTGATCCAGCCTGAGATAACTATCAAGACTGACAGTGATCCAGCCTGAGATAACTATCAAGACTGACAGTGATCCAGCCTGAGATAACTATCAAGACTGACAGTGATCCAGCCTGAGATAACTGTCAAGACTGATGATCCAGCTGAGATAACATCAAGACTGAGAGTGATCTTGCCTGAGATAACTATCAAGACTGACAGTGATCCAGCCTGAGATAACTATCAAGACTGACAGTGATCTAGCCTGAGATAACTATCAAGACTGACAGTGATCCAGCCTGAGATAACTATCAAGACTGACAGTGATCCAGCCTGAGATAACTATCAAGACTGACAGTGATCCAGCCTGAGATAACTATCAAGACTGACAGTGATCCAGCCTGAGATAACTATCAAGACTGACAGTGATCCAGCCTGAGATAACTATCAAGACTGACAGTGATCCAGCCTGAGATAACTATCAAGACTGACAGTGATCTAGCCTGAGATAACTATCAAGACTGACAGTGATCCAGCCTGAGATAACTATCAAGACTGACAGTGATCCAGCCTGAGATAACTATCATGACTGACAGTGATCCAGCCTGAGATAACTATCAAGACTGACAGTGATCCAGCCTGAGATAACTATCAAGACTGACAGTGATCCAGCCTGAGATAACTATCAAGACTGACAGTGATCCAGCCTGAGATAACTATCAAGACTGACAGTGATCCAGCCTGAGATAACTATCAAGACTGACAGTGATCCAGCCTGAGATAACTGACAAGACTGACAGTGATCCAGCCTATCAAGACTGACAGTGATCCAGCCTGAGATAACTATCAAGACTGACAGTGATCCAGCCTGAGATAACTATCAAGACTGACAGTGATCCAGCCTGAGATAACTATCAAGACTGACAGTGATCCAGCCTGAGATAACTATCAAGACTGACAGTGATCCAGCCTGAGATATCTATCAAGACTGACAGTGATCCAGCCTGAGATAACTATCAAGACTGACAGTGATCCAGCCTGAGATAACTATCAAGACTGACAGTGATCCAGCCTGAGATAACTCTCAAGACTGACTGTGATCCAGCCTGAGCCTGAGATAACTATCAAGACTGACAGTGATCTAAGATAACTACTGACAGTGATCCAGCCTGAGATAACTATCAAGACTGACAGTGATCCAGCCTGAGATAACTATCAAGACTGACAGTGATCCAGCCTGAGATAACTATCAAGACTGACAGTGATCAGATAACTATCAAGACTGACAGAGATCCAGCCTGAGATAACTATCAAGACTGACAGTGATCCAGCCTGAGATAACTGTCAAGACTGACAGTGATCCAGCCTGAGATAACTATCAAGACTGACAGTGATCCAGCCTGAGATAACTATCAAGACTGACAGTGATCCAGCCTGAGATAACTATCAAGACTGACAGTGATCCAGCCTGAGATAACTATCAAGACTGACAGTGATCCAGCCTGAGATAACTATCAAGACTGACAGTGATCCAGCCTGAGATAACTATCAAGACTGACAGTGATCCAGCCTGAGATAACTATCAAGACTGACAGTGATCTAGCCTGAGATAACTATCAAGACTGACAGTGATCCAGCCTGAGATAACTATCAAGACTGACAGTGATCCAGCCTGAGATAACTATCAAGACTGACAGTGATCCAGCCTGAGATAACTATCAAGACTGACAGTGATCCAGCCTGAGATAACTATCAAGACTGACAGTGATCTAGCCTGAGATAACTATCAAGACTGACAGTGATCCAGCCTGAGATAACTATCAAGACTGACAGTGATCCAGCCTGAGATAACTATCAAGACTGACAGTGATCCAGCCTGAGATAACTATCAAGACTGACAGTGATCTAGCCTGAGATAACTATCAAGACTGACAGTGATCCAGCCTGAGATAACTATCAAGACTGACAGTGATCTAGCCTGAGATAACTATCAAGACTGACAGTGATCCCTGAGATAACTATCAAGACTGAGTGATCCAAGATAACTATCAAGACTGACAGTGATCCAGCCTGAGATAACTATCAAGACTGACAGTGATCTAGCCTGAGATAACTATCAAAGACTGACAGTGATCCAGCCTGAGATAACTATCAAGACTGACAGTGATCTAGCCTGAGATAACTATCAAGACTGACAGTGATCCAGCCTGAGATAACTATCAAGACTGACAGTGATCTAGCCTGAGATAACTATCAAGACTGACAGTGATCCAGCCTGAGATAACTATCAAGACTGACAGTGATCCAGCCTGAGATAACTATCAAGACTGACAGTGATCCAGCCTGAGATAACTATCAAGACTGACAGTGATCCAGCCTGAGATAACTATCAAGACTGACAGTGATCCAGCCTGAGATAACTATCAAGACTGACAGTGATCCAGCCTGAGATAACTATCAAGACTGACAGTGATCCAGCCTGAGATAACTATCAAGACTGACAGTGATCCAGCCTGAGATAACTATCAAGACTGACAGTGATCCAGCATGAGATAACTATCAAGACTGACAGTGATCCAGCCTGAGATAACTATCAAGACTGACAGTGATCCAGCCTGAGATAACTATCAAGACTGACAGTGATCCAGCCTGAGATAACTATCAAGACTGACAGTGATCCAGCCTGAGATAACTATCAAGACTGACAGTGATCCAGCCTGAGATAACTATCAAGACTGACAGTGATCCAGCCTGAGATAACTATCAAGACTGAGATCCAGCCTGAGATAACTATCAAGACTGACAGTGATCCAGCCTGAGACTGACAGTGATCCAGCCTGAGATAACTATCAAGACTGACAGTGATCTTGCCTGAGATAACTATCAAGACTGACAGTGATCCAGCCTGAGATAACTATCAAGACTGACAGTGATCCAGCCTGAGATAACTATCAAGACTGACAGTGATCCAGCCTGAGATAACTATCAAGACTGACAGTGATCCAGCCTGAGATAACTATCAAGACTGACAGTGATCCAGCCTGAGATAACTATCAAGACTGACAGTGATCCAGCCTGAGATAACTATCAAGACTGACAGTGATCTAGCCTGAGATAACTATCAAGACTGACAGTGATCCAGCCTGAGATAACTATCAAGACTGACAGTGATCCAGCCTGAGATAACTATCAAGACTGACAGTGATCCAGCCTGAGATAACTATCAAGACTGACAGTGATCCAGCCTGAGATAACTATCAAGACTGACAGTGATCCAGCCTGAGATAACTGACAGTGATCCAGCCTGACTATCAAGACTGACAGTGATCCAGCCTGAGATAACTATCAAGACTGACAGTGATCCAGCCTGAGATAACTATCAAGACTGACAGTGATCCAGCCTGAGATAACTATCAAGACTGACAGTGATCCAGCCTGAGATAACTATCAAGACTGACAGTGATCCAGCCTGAGATAACTATCAAGACTGACAGTGATCCAGCCTGAGATAACTATCAAGACTGACAGTGATCCAGCCTGAGATAACTATCAAGACTGACAGTGATCCTATCAAGACTGACAGTGAGCATGAGATAACTATCAAGACTGACAGTGATCCAGCCTGAGATAACTATCAAGACTGACAGTGATCCAGTGAGCATGAGATAACTATCAAGACTGACAGTGATCCAGCCTGAGATAACTATCAAGACTGACAGTGATCCAGCCTGAGATAACTATCAAGACTGACAGTGATCCAGCCTGAGATAACTATCAAGACTGACAGTGATCCAGCCTGAGATAACTATCAAGACTGACAGTGATCCAGCCTGAGATAACTATCAAGACTGACAGTGATCCAGCCTGAGATAACTATCAAGACTGACAGTGATCCAGCCTGAGATAACTATCAAGACTGACAGTGATCCAGCCTGAGATAACTATCAAGACTGACAGTGATCCAGCCTGAGATAACTATCAAGACTGACAGTGATCCAGCCTGAGATAACTATCAAGACTGACAGTGATCCAGCCTGAGATAACTATCAAGACTGACAGTGATCCAGCCTGAGATAACTATCAAGACTGACAGTGATCCAGCCTGAGATAACTATCAAGACTGACAGTGATCCAGCCTGAGATAACTATCAAGACTGACAGTGATCCAGCCTGAGATAACTATCAAGACTGACAGTGATCCAGCCTGAGATAACTATCAAGACTGACAGTGATCCAGCCTGAGATAACTATCAAGACTGACAGTGATCCAGCCTGAGATAACTATCAAGACTGACAGTGATCCAGCCTGAGATAACTATCAAGACTGACAGTGATCCAGCCTGAGATAACTATCAAGACTGACAGTGATCCAGCCTGAGATAACTATCAAGACTGACAGAGATCCAGCCTGAGATAACTATCAAGACTGACAGTGATCCAGCCTGAGATAACTATCAAGACTGACAGTGATCCAGCCTGAAATAACTATCAAGACTGACAGTGATCCAGGCTGAGATAACTATCAAGACTGACAGTGATCTGAGATAACTATCAAGACTGACAGTGATCCAGCCTGAGATAACTATCAAGATAACTATCAAGACTGACAGTGATCCAGCTATCAAGACTGACAGTGATCCAGCCTGAGATAACTATCAAGACTGACAGTGATCCAGCCTGAGATAACTATCAAGACTGACAGTGATCCAGCCTGAGATAACTATCAAGACTGACAGTGATCCAGCCTGAGATAACTATCAAGACTGACAGTGATCCAGCCTGAGATAACTATCAAGACTGACAGTGATCCAGCCTGAGATAACTATCAAGACTGACAGTGATCCAGCCTGAGATAACTATCAAGACTGACAGTGATCCAGCCTGAGATAACTATCAAGACTGACAGTGATCCAGCCTGAGATAACTATCAAGACTGACAGTGATCCAGCCTGAGATAACTATCAAGACTGACAGTGATCCAGCCTGAGATAACTATCAAGACTGACAGTGATCCAGCCTGAGATAACTATCAAGACTGACAGTGATCCAGCCTGAGATAACTATCAAGACTGACAGTGATCCAGCCTGAGATAACTATCAAGACTGACAGTGATCCAGCCTGAGATAACTATCAAGACTGACAGTGATCTATCAGCCTGAGATAACTATCAAGACTGACAGTGATCCAGCCTGAGATAACTATCAAGACTGACAGTGATCCAGCCTGAGATAACTATCAAGACTGACAGTGATCCAGCCTGAGATAACTATCAAGACTGACAGTGATCCAGCCTGAGATAACTATCAAGACTGACAGTGATCCAGCCTGAGATAACTATCAAGACTGACAGTGATCCAGCCTGAGATAACTATCAAGACTGACAGTGATCCAGCCTGAGATAACTATCAAGACTGACAGTGATCCAGCCTGAGATAACTATCAAGACTGACAGTGATCCAGCCTGAGATAACTATCAAGACTGACAGTGATCAGCCTGAGATAACTATCAAGACTGACAGTGATCTGATAACTATCAAGACTAACTATCAAGACTGACAGTGATCCAGCCTGAGATAACTATCAAGACTGACAGTGATCCAGCCTGAGATAACTATCAAGACTGACAGTGATCCAGCCTGAGATAACTATCAAGACTGACAGTGATCCAGCCTGAGATAACTATCAAGACTGACAGTGATCCAGCCTGAGATAACTATCAAGACTGACAGTGATCCAGCCTGAGATAACTATCAAGACTGACAGTGATCCAGCCTGAGATAACTATCAAGACTGACAGTGATCCAGCCTGAGATAACTATCAAGACTGACAGTGATCCAGCCTGAGATAACTATCAAGACTGACAGTGATCCAGCCTGAGATAACTATCAAGACTGACAGTGATCCAGCCTGAGATAACTATCAAGACTGACAGTGATCCAGCCTGAGATAACTATCAAGACTGACAGTGATCCAGCCTGAGATAACTATCAAGACTGACAGTGATCCAGCCTGAGATAACTATCAAGACTGACAGTGATCCAGCCTGAGATAACTATCAGACTGACAGTGATCCAGCCTGAGATAACTATCAAGACTGACAGTGATCCAGCCTGAGATAACTATCAAGACTGACAGTGATCCAGCCTGAGATAACTATCAAGACTGACAGTGATCCAGCCTGAGATAACTATCAAGACTGACAGTGATCCAGCCTGAGATAACTATCAAGACTGACAGTGATCCAGCCTGAGATAACTATCAAGACTGACAGTGATCCAGCCTGAGATAACTATCAAGACTGACAGTGATCCAGCCTGAGATAACTATCAAGACTGACAGTGATCCAGCCTGAGATAACTATCAAGACTGACAGTGATCCAGCCTGAGATAACTATCAAGACTGACAGTGATCCAGCCTGAGATAACTATCAAGACTGACAGTGATCCAGCCTGAGATAACTATCAAGACTGACAGTGATCCAGCCTGAGATAACTATCAAGACTGACAGTGATCTAGCCTGAGATAACTATCAAGACTGACAGTGATCCAGCCTGAGATAACTATCAAGACTGACAGTGATCCTGAGATAACTATCAAGACTGACAGTGATCCAGCCTGAGATAACTATCAAGACTGACAGTGATCCAGCCTGAGATAACTATCAAGACTGACAGTGATCCAGCCTGAGATAACTATCAAGACTGACAGTGATCCAGCCTGAGATAACTATCAAGACTGACAGTGATCCAGCCTGAGATAACTATCAAGACTGACAGTGATCCAGCCTGAGATAACTATCAAGACTGACAGTGATCCAGCCTGAGATAACTATCAAGACTGACAGTGATCCAGCCTGAGATAACTATCAAGACTGACAGTGATCCAGCCAAGACTGAGATAACTATCAAGACTGACAGAGATCCAGCCTGAGATAACTATCAAGACTGACAGTGATCTAGCCTGAGATAACTATCAAGACTGACAGTGATCCAGCCTGAGATAACTATCAAGACTGACAGTGATCCAGCCTGAGATAACTATCAAGACTGACAGTGATCCTGAGCCTGAGATAACTATCAAGACTGACAGTGATCCAGCCTGAGATAACTATCAAGACTGACAGTGATCCAGCCTGAGATAACTATCAAGACTGACAGTGATCCAGCCTGAGATAACTATCAAGACTGACAGTGATCCAGCCTGAGATAACTATCAAGACTGACAGTGATCCAGCCTGAGATAACTATCAAGACTGACAGTGATCCAGCCTGAGATAACTATCAAGACTGACAGTGATCCCTGAGATAACTATCAAGACTGACAGTGATCCAGCCTGAGATAACTATCAAGACTGACAGTGATCCAGCCTGAGATAACTATCAAGACTGACAGTGATCTAGCCTGAGATAACTATCAAGACTGACAGTGATCCAGCCTGAGATAACTATCAAGACTGACAGTGATCCAGCCTGAGATAACTATCAAGACTGACAGTGATCCAGCCTGAGATAACTATCAAGACTGACAGTGATCCAGCCTGAGATAACTATCAAGACTGACAGTGATCCAGCCTGAGATAACTATCAAGACTGACAGTGATCCAGCCTATCAAGACTGACAGTGATCCAGCATGAGATAACTATCAAGACTGACAGTGATCCAGCCTGAGATAACTATCAAGACTGACAGTGATCCAGCCTGAGATAACTATCAAGACTGACAGTGATCCAACCTGAGATAACTATCAAGACTGACAGTGATCCAGCCTGAGATAACTATCAAGACTGACAGTGATCCAGCCTGAGATAACTATCAAGACTGACAGTGATCCAGCCTGAGATAACTATCAAGACTGACAGTGATCCAGCCTGAGATAACTATCAAGACTGACAGTGATCCAGCCTGAGATAACTATCAAGACTGACAGTGATCCAGCCTGAGATAACTATCAAGACTGACAGTGATCCAGCCTGAGATAACTATCAAGACTGACAGTGATCCAGCCTGAGATAACTATCAAGACTGACAGTGATCCAGCCTGAGATAACTATCAAGACTGACAGTGATCCAGCCTGAGATAACTATCAAGACTGACAGTGATCCAGCCTGAGATAACTATCAAGACTGACAGTGATCCAGCCTGAGATAACTATCAAGACTGACAGTGATCCAGCCTGAGATAACTATCAAGACTGACAGTGATCCAGCCTGAGATAACTATCAAGACTGACAGTGATCGAGCCTGAGATAACTATCAAGACTGACAGTGATCCAGCCTATCAAGACTGACAGTGATCCAGCCTGAGATAACTATCAAGACTGACAGTGATCCAGCCTGAGATAACTATCAAGACTGACAGTGATCCAGCCTGAGATAACTATCAAGACTGACAGTGATCCAGCCTGAGATAACTATCAAGACTGACAGTGATCTAGCCTGAGATAACTATCAAGACTGACAGTGATCCAGCCTGAGATAACTATCAAGACTGACAGTGATCCAGCCTGAGATAACTATCAAGACTGACAGTGATCCAGCCTGAGATAACTATCAAGACTGACAGTGATCCAGCCTGAGATAACTATCAAGACTGACAGTGATCTAGCCTGAGATAACTATCAAGACTGACAGTGATCTAGCCTGACTGACAGTGAAGATAACTATCAAGACTGACAGTGATCTAGCCTGAGATAACTATCAAGACTGACAGTGATCCAGCCTGAGATAACTATCAAGACTGACAGTGATCTAGTGATAACTATCAGCCTGAGATAACTATCAAGACTGACAGTGATAACTATCAAGACTGACAGTGACCCAGCCTGAGATAACTATCAAGACTGACAGTGATCTTGCCTGAGATAACTATCAAGACTGACAGTGATCCAGCCTGAGACAACTATCAAGACTGACAGTGGTCCAGCCTGAGATAACTATCAAGGTTGACAGTGATCTAGCCTGAGATAACTATCAAGACTGACAGTGATCCAGCCTGAGATAACTATCAAGACTGACAGTGATCCAGCCTGAGATAACTACCAAGACTGACAGTGATCCAGCCTGAGATAACTATCAAGACTGACAGTGATCCAGCCTGAGATAACTATCAAGACTGACAGTGATCTAGCCTGAGATAACTATGACAGTGATCTAGCCTGAGATAACTATCAAGACTGAGTGATCTAGCCTGAGATAAAGACTGACAGTGATCCAGCCTGAGATAACTAAAGACTGACAGTGATCCAGCCTGAGATAACTATCAAGACTGACAGTGATCCAGCCTGAGATAACTATCAAGACTGACAGTGATCCCTGAGATAACTATCAAGACTGACAGTGATCCAGCCTGAGATAACTATCAAGACTGACAGTGATCCAGCCTGAGATAACTATCAAGACTGACAGTGATCCAGCCTGAGATAACTATCAAGACTGACAGTGATCCAGCCTGAGATAACTATCAAGACTGACAGTGATCCAGCCTGAGATAACTATCAAGACTGACAGTGATCCAGCCTGAGATAACTATCAAGACTGACAGTGATCCAGCCAAGACTGAGATAACTATCAAGACTGACAGTGATCCAGCCTGAGATAACTATCAAGACTGACAGTGATCCAGCCTGAGATAACTATCAAGACTGACAGAGATCCAGCCTGAGATAACTATCAAGACTGACAGTGATCCAGCCTGAGATAACTATCAAGACTGACAGTGATCCAGCCTGAGATAACTATCAAGACTGACAGTGATCCAGCTTTACTGAGATAACTATCAAGACTGACAGTGATCCAGCCTGAGATAACTATCAAGACTGACAGTGATCCAGCCTGAGATAACTATCAAGACTGACAGTGATCCAGCCTGAGATAACTATCAAGACTGACAGTGATCCAGCCTGAGATAACTATCAAGACTGACAGTGATCCAGCCTGAGATAACTATCAAGACTGACAGTGATCCAGCCTGAGATAACTATCAAGACTGACAGTGATCCAGCCTGAGATAACTATCAAGACTGACAGTGATCCATAACTATCAAGACTGACAGTGATCCAGCCTGAGATAACTATCAAGACTGAGTGATCAGTGAGATAACTATCAAGACTGACAGTGATCCAGCCTGAGATAACTATCAAGACTGACAGTGATCCAGCCTGAGATAACTATCAAGACTGACAGTGATCCAGCCTGAGATAACTATCAAGACTGACAGTGATCCAGCCTGAGATAACTATCAAGACTGACAGTGATCCAGCCTGAGATAACTATCAAGACTGACAGTGATCCAGCCTGAGATAACTATCAAGACTGACAGTGATCCAGCCTATCAAGACTGACAGTGATCCAGCTATAACTATCAAGACTGACAGTGATCCAGCCTGAGATAACTATCAAGACTGAGAGTGATCCAGCCTGAGATAACTATCAAGACTGATAGTGATCCAGCCTGAGATATCTATCAAGACTGACAGTGATCCAGCCTGAGATAACTATCAAGACTGACAGTGATCCAGACAGTGATCTAGCCTGAGATAACTATCAAGACTGACAGTGATCCAGCCTGACTATCAAGACTGACAGTGATCCAGCCTGAGATAACTATCAAGACTGACAGTGATCCAGCCTATCAAGACTGACAGTGATCCAGCCTGAGATAACTATCAAGACTGACAGTGATCCAGCCTGAGATAACTATCAAGACTGACAGTGATCCAGCCTGAGATAACTATCAAGACTGACAGTGATCCAGCCTGAGATAACTATCAAGACTGACAGTGATCCAGCCTGAGATAACTATCAAGACTGACAGTGATCCAGCCTGAGATAACTATCAAGACTGACAGTGATCCAGCCTGAGATAACTATCAAGACTGACAGTGATCCAGCCTGAGATAACTATCAAGACTGACAGTGATCCAGCCTGAGATAACTATCAAGACTGACAGTGATCCAGCCTGAGATAACTATCAAGACTGACAGTGATCCAGCCTGAGATAACTATCAAGACTGACAGTGATCCAGCCTGAGATAACTATCAAGACTGACAGTGATCCAGCCTGAGATAACTATCAAGACTGACAGTGATCCAGCCTGAGATAACTATCAAGACTGACAGTGATCCAGCCTGAGATAACTATCAAGACTGACAGTGATCTAGCCTGATCAACTATCAAGACTGACAGTGATCCAGCCTGAGATAACTATCAAGACTGACAGTGATCCAGCCTGAGATAACTATCAAGACTGACAGTGATCCAGCCTGAGATAACTATCCAAGACTGACAGTGATCCAGCCTGAGATAACTAAGACTGACAGTGATCAAGAACTGACAGTGATCCAGCCTGAGATAACTATCAAGACTGACAGTGATCCAGCCTGAGATAACTATCAAGACTGACAGTGATCCAGATAACTATCAAGACTGACAGTGATCCAGCCTGAGATAACTATCAAGACTGACAGTGATCCAGCCTGAGATAACTATCAAGACTGACAGTGATCCAGCCTGAGATAACTATCAAGACTGACAGTGATCCAGCCTGAGATAACTATCAAGACTGACAGTGATCCAGCCTGAGATAACTATCAAGACTGACAGTGATCCAGCCTGAGATAACTATCAAGACTGACAGTGATCCAGCTATCAAGACTGACAGATCCAGCCTGAGATAACTATCAAGACTGATCCAGCCTGAGATAACCAGCCTGAGATAACTATCAAGACTGACAGTGATCCAGCCTGAGATAAGATAACTATCTATCAAGACTGACAGTGATCCAGATAACTATCTGAGATAACTATCAAGACTGACAGTGATCCAGCCTGAGATAACTATCAAGACTGACAGTGATCCAGCCTGAGATAACTATCAAGACTGACAGTGATCCAGATAACTATCAAGACTGACAGTGATCCAGCCTGAGATAACTATCAAGACTGACAGTGATCCCTGAGCTATCAAGACTGAGATCCAACTATCAAGACTGACAGTGATCCAGCCTGAGATAACGATCAAGACTGACAGTGATCCAGCCTGAGATAACTATCAAGACTGACAGAGATCCAGCCTGAGATAACTCTCAGGACTGACAGTGATCCAGCCTATCAAGACTGACAGTGATCCAGCTGATAACTATCAAGACTGACAGTGATCCAGCAAGAGATAACTATCAAGACTGACAGTGATCCAGCCTGAGATAACTTTCAAGACTGACAGTGATCCAGCCTGAGATAACTACCAAGACTGACAGTGATCCAGCCTGAGATAACTATCAAGACTGACAGTGATCCAGCTATCAAGACTGAGATAACTATCAAGACTGACAGTGATCCAGCCTGAGATAACTATCAAGACTGACAGTGATCCAGCCTGAGATAACTATCAAGACTGACAGTGATCCAGCCTGAGATAACTATCAAGACTGACAGTGATCCAGCCTGAGATAACTATGACAGTGATCCAGCCTGAGATAACTATCAAGACTGACAGTGATCCAGCCTGAGATAACTATCAAGCTGACAGTGATCCAGCCTGAGATAACTATCAAGACTGACAGTGATCCAGCCTGAGATAACTATCAAGACTGACAGTGATCCAGCCTGAGATAACAAAGACTGACAGTGATCCAGCCTGAGATAACTATCAAGACTGACAGTGATCCAGCCATAGATAACTATCAAGACTGACAGTGATCCAGCCTGAGATAACTATCAAGACTGACAGTGATCCAGCCTGAGATAACTATCAAGACTGACAGTGATCCAGCTTTAGATAACTATCAAGACTGACAGTGATCCAGCCTGAGATAACTATGAAGACTGACAGAGTGATCCAGCCTGAGATAACTATCAAGACTGACAGTGATCCAGCATGAGATAACTATCAAAACTGACAGTGATCCAGCCTGAGATAACTATCAAGACTGACAGTGATCCAGCCTGAGATAACTATCAAGACTGACAGTGATCCAGCCTGAGATAACTATCAAGACTGACAGTGATCCAGCCTGAGATAACTATCAAGACTGACAGTGATCCAGCCTGAGATAACTATCAAGACTGACAGTGATCCAGCCTGAGATAACTATCAAGACTGACAGTGATCCAGCCTGAGATAACTATCAAGACTGACAGTGATCCAGCCTGAGATAACTATCAAGACTGACAGTGATCCAGCCTGAGATAACTATCAAGACTGACAGTGATCCAGCCTGAGATAACTATCAAGACTGACAGTGACAGTGATCCAGCCTGAGATAACTATCAAGACTGACAGTGATCCAGCCTGAGATAACTATCAAGACTGACAGTGATAACTATCAAGACTGACAGTGAGCCTGAGATAACTATCAAGACTGACAGTGATCCAGCCTGAGATAACTATCAAGACTGACAGTGATCCAGCCTGAGATAACTATCAAGACTGACAGTGATCCAGCCTGAGATAACTATCAAGACTGACAGTGATCCAGCCTGAGATAACTATCAAGACTGACAGTGATCCAGCCTGAGATAACTATCAAGACTGACAGTGATCCAGCCTGAGATAACTATCAAGACTGACAGTGATCCAGCCTGAGATAACTATCAAGACTGACAGTGATCCAGCCTGAGATAACTATCAAGACTGACAGTGATCCAGCCTGAGATAACTATCAAGACTGACAGTGATCCAGCCTGAGATAACTATCAAGACTGACAGTGATCCAGCCTGAGATAACTATCAAGACTGACAGTGATCCAGCCTGAGATAACTATCAAGACTGACAGTGATCCAGCCTGAGATAACTATCAAGACTGACAGTGATCCAGCCTGAGATAACTATCAAGACTGACAGTGATCCAGCCTGAGATAACTATCAAGACTGACAGTGATCCAGCCTGAGATAACTATCAAGACTGACAGTGATCCAGCCTGAGATAACTATCAAGACTGACAGATAACTATCAAGACTGACAGTGATCCAGCCTGAGATAACTATCAAGACTGACAGTGATCCAGCCTGAGATAACTATCAAGACTGACAGTGATCCAGCCTGAGATAACTATCAAGACTGACAGTGATCCAGCCTGAGATAACTATCAAGACTGACAGTGATCCAGCCTGAGATAACTATCAAGACTGACAGTGATCCAGCCTGAGATAACTATCAAGACTGACAGTGATCCAGCCTGAGATAACTATCAAGACTGACAGTGATCCAGCCTGAGATAACTATCAAGACTGACAGTGATCCAGCCTGAGATAACTATCAAGACTGACAGTGATCCAGCCTGAGATAACTATCAAGACTGACAGTGATCCAGCCTGAGATAACTATCAAGACTGACAGTGATCCAGCCTGAGATAACTATCAAGACTGACAGTGATCCAGCCTGAGATAACTATCAAGACTGACAGTGATCCAGCCTGAGATAACTATCAAGACTGACAGTGATCCAGCCTGAGATAACTATCAAGACTGACAGTGATCCAGCCTGAGATAAATATCAAGACTGACAGTGATCTAGCCTGAGATAACTATCAAGACTGACAGTGATCCAGCCTGAGATAACTATGACAGTGATCTGAGATAACATCAAGACTGACAGTGATCCAGCCTGAGATAACTATCAAGACTGACAGTGATCCAGCCTGAGATAACTATCAAGACTGACAGTGATCCAGCCTGAGATAACTATCAAGACTGACAGTGATCCAGCCTGAGATAACTATCAAGACTGACAGTGATCCAGCCTGAGATAACTATCAAGACTGACAGTGATCCAGCCTGAGATAACTATCAAGACTGACAGCGATCTATCAGCCTGAGATAACTATCAAGACTGACAGTGATCCAGCCTGAGATAACTATCAAGACTGACAGTGATCCAGCCTGAGATAACTATCAAGACTGACAGTGATCCAGCCTGAGATAACTATCAAGACTGACAGTGATCCAGCCTGAGATAACTATCAAGACTGACAGTGATCCAGCCTGAGATAACTATCAAGACTGACAGTGATCCAGCCTGAGATAACTATCAAGACTGACAGTGATCCAGCCTGAGATAACTATCAAGACTGACAGTGATCCAGCCTGAGATAACTATCAAGACTGACAGTGATCCAGCCTGAGATAACTATCAAGACTGACAGTGATCCAGCCTGAGATAACTATCAAGACTGACAGTGATCCAGCCTGAGATAACTATCAAGACTGACAGTGATCCAGCCTGAGATAACTATCAAGACTGACAGTGATCCAGCCTGAGATAACTATCAAGACTGACAGTGATCTAGCCTGAGATAACTATCAAGACTGACAGTGATCCAGCCTGAGATAACTATCAAGACTGACAGTGATCCAGCTGTCAAGACTGAGTGATCCAAGATAACTATCAAGACTGACAGTGATCCAGCCTGAGATAACTATCAAGACTGACAGTGATCTAGCCTGAGCTACTGAGATAACTATCAAGACTGACAGTGATCCAGCCTGAGATAACTATCAAGACTGACAGTGATCAGCCTGAGCCTGAGATAACTAACTCAAGACTGACAGTGATCCAGCCTGAGATAACTCAAGACTGATAGTAATCAGCCTGAGAACTATCCAGACTGAGTGATCCAGCCTGAGATAACTATCAATCCAGACTGAAGACAGTGATCCAGCCTGAGATAACTATCAAGACTGACAGTGATCCAGCCTGAGATAACTATCAAGACTGAGAGTGATCCAGCCTGAGATAACTATCAAGACTGACAGTGATCCAGCCTGAGATAACTATCAAGACTGACAGTGATCCAGCCTGAGATAACTATCAAGACTGACAGTGATCCAGCCTGAGATAACTATCAAGACTGACAGTGATCCAGCCTGAGATAACTATCAAGACTGACAGTGATCCAGCCTGAGATAACTATCAAGACTGACAGTGATCCAGCCAGAGATAACTATCAAGACTGACAGTGATCCAGCCTGAGATAACTATCAAGACTGACAGTGATCCAGCCTGAGATAACTATCAAGACTGACAGTGATCCAGCCTGAGATAACTATCAAGACTGACAGTGATCCAGCCTGAGATAACTATCAAGACTGACAGTGATCCAGCCTGAGATAACTATCAAGACTGACAGTGATCCAGCCTGAGATAACTATCAAGACTGACAGTGATCCAGCCTGAGATAACTATCAAGACTGACAGTGATCCAGCCTGAGATAACTATCAAGACTGACAGTGATCCAGCCTGAGATAACTATCAAGACTGACAGTGATCCAGCCTGAGATAACTATCAAGACTGACAGTGATCCAGCCTGAGATAACTATCAAGACTGACAGTGATCCAGCCTGAGATAACTATCAAGACTGACAGTGATCCAGCCTGAGATAACTATCAAGACTGACAGTGATCCAGCCTGAGATAACTATCAAGACTGACAGTGATCCAGCCTGAGATGATCCACTATCAACACTGACTGTGATCCAGCCTGAGATAACTATCAAGACTGACAGTGATCCAGCCTGAGATAACTATCAAGACTGACAGTGATCCAGCCTGAGATAACTATCAAGACTGACAGTGAGATAACTATCAAGACTGACAGTGATCCAGATAACTATCAAGACTGACAGTGATCCAGCCTGGGATAACTATCAAGACTGACAGGGATCCAGCCAGAGAAACTATCAAGACTGACAGTGATCCAGCCTGAGATAACTATCAAGAATGACAGTGATCCAGCCTATCAAGACTGATGATCCAGCTGATCAAGACTGACAGTGATCCAGCCTGAGATAACTATCAAGACTGACAGTGATCCAGCCTGAGATAACTATCAAGACTGACAGTGATCCAGCCTAAGATAACTATCAAGACTGACAGTGATCCAGCCTGAGATAACTATCAAGACTGACAGTGATCCAGCCTGAGATAACTATCAAGACTGACAGTGATCCAGCTGAGATAACTAACAGACTGTCAGTGATCCATCCTCACATAACTATCAAGACTGACAGTGATCCAGACTGACATAACTATCAAGACTGATAGTAATCCAGCCTGAGTTAACTATCCAGACTGAAAGTGATCAAGCCTGAGATTACCGTCAATACTGTCAGTGATCCAGCCTGAGATATTAACCAAGACTGACAGCGATCCAGCCTGAGATAACTATCAAGACTGACAGTGATCCAGCCTGAGATAACTATCAAGACTGACAGTGATCCAGCCTGAGATAACTATCAAGACTGACAGTGATCCAGCCTGAGATAACTATCAAGACTGACAGTGATCCAGCCTGAGATAACTATCAAGACTGACAGTGATCCAGCCTGAGATAACTATCAAGACTGACAGTGATCCAGCCTGAGATAACTATCAAGACTGACAGTGATCCAGCCTGAGATAACTATCAAGACTGACAGTGATCCAGCCTGAGATAACTATCAAGACTGACAGTGATCCAGCCTGAGATAACTATCAAGACTGACAGTGATCCAGCCTGAGATAACTATCAAGACTGACAGTGATCCAGCCTGAGATAACTATCAAGACTGACAGTGATCCAGCATGAGATAACTGAGATAACTATCAAGACTGACAGTGATCCAGCCTGAGATAACTATCAAGACTGACAGTGATCCAGCCTGAGATAACTATCAAGACTGACAGTGATCCAGCCTGAGATGACTGACAGTGATCCAGCCTGAGATAACTATCAAGACTGACAGTGATCCAGCCTGAGATAACTATCAAGACTGACAGTGATCCAGCCTGAGATAACTATCAAGACTGACAGTGATCCAGCCTGAGATAACTATCAAGACTGACAGTGATCCAGCCTGAGATAACTATCAAGACTGACAGTGATCCAGCATGAGATAACTATCAAGACTGACAGTGATCCAGCCTGAGATAACTATCAAGACTGACAGTGATCCAGCCTGAGATAACTATCAAGACTGACAGTGATCCAGCCTGAGATAACTATCAAGACTGACAGTGATCCAGCCTGAGATAACTATCAAGACTGACAGTGATCCAGCCTGAGATAACTATCAAGACTGACAGTGATCCAGCCTGAGATAACTATCAAGACTGACAGTGATCCAGCATGAGATAACTATCAAGACTGACAGTGATCCAGCCTGAGATAACTATCAAGAGTGACAGTGATCCAGCCTGAGATAACTATCAAGACTGACAGTGATCCAGCATGAGATAACTATCAAGACTGACAGTGATCCAGCCTGAGATAACTATCAAGACTGACAGTGATCCAGCCTGAGATAACTATCAAGACTGACAGTGATCCAGCCTGAGATAACTATCAAGACTGACAGTGATCCAGCCTGAGATAACTATCAAGACTGACAGTGATCCAGCCTGAGATAACTATCAAGACTGACAGTGATCCAGCCTGAGATAACTATCAAGACTGACAGTGATCCAGCATGAGATAACTATCAAGACTGACAGTGATCCAGCCTGAGATAACTATCAAGACTGACAGTGATCCAGCCTGAGATAACTATCAAGACTGACAGTGATCCAGCCTGAGATAACTATCAAGACTGACAGTGATCCAGCCTGAGATAACTATCAAGACTGACAGTGATCCAGCCTGAGATAACTATCAAGACTGACAGTGATCCATCCTGAGATAACTATCTAGACTGACAGTGATCCAGCCTGAGATAACTATCAAGACTGACAGTGATCTAGCATGATATAACTGTCTAGACTGACAGTGATCCAGCCTGAGTTAACTGTGAAGACTGACAGTGATCCAGCCTGAGTTAACTGTGAAGACTGACAGTGATCCAGCCTGATTTAACTGTCAAGACTGGTAGTGGTTCAACCTGAGATAACCATCCTAGCCGATAGTGATGCACCTTGAGATTACTAACAAAACTGTCAGTGATCCAGGATGAGATAACTGTCAAGACTGTCAGTGATCCATCCTCAGATAACTATCAAGACTGACAGTGATCCAGACTGACATAACTATCAACACTGAGAGTTATCCAGCCTGATACAACTATCAAAACTGACAGTGATCTAGCCTGAGTTAACTATCCAGAAAGACAGTGATCCAGCCTGAGACAGCTATCAAGCCTGATAGTGATCCATCCTGAGATAACTATCAAGACTGACAGTGATCCAGCCTGAGTTAACTGTCAAGACTGACAGTGATCCAGCAACAGTTAACTGTCAAGACTGACAGTGATCCAGCCTGAGATAACTATCCTAACCGATAGTGATGTAGAGTGAGATAGCAATCAAGACTGATAGTAATCCAGCCTGAGTTAACTATCCAGACTGACAGTTATCCAGACTGAGATAGCTATCAAAACTGACAGTAATCCAGCCTGAGATAGCTATCAAGACTGACAGTGATCCAGCCTGAGTTAACTATCAAGACTGACAGTTATCCAGACTGAGATAGCTGTCAAAACTGACAGTAATCCAGCCTGAGATAGCTGTCAAGACTGACAGTGATCCTTCCTGAGTTAACTATCAAGACTGACAGTGATCCAGCTTGATATAACTGCCAAGACTGACAGTGATCCAGCCTGAGAGGGCAGTGGAAATGGCAATAGAGTGCTCAGTAGAGAGGGCAGTTTAGATGGCAATGAAAAGAGCAGTAAAGAGGGCAGAGGAAATGGCAATAGAGAGGGTAGTAGAAAGGCTGGTAGAGAGGTTAGTGCAGATGGCAGTGAAGAGAGAAGTAGAGAGAGTAGTGGAGAGAGCAGTGGAGAGGGCAGTGGAGAAGGCAGTGGTGAGGGCAGTAGAGAGGGAAGTATAGAGGTCAGTAGAAGGGCAGTAAAGAGTGTGTAGGAGGTAGGAGGAGGGCAGTAGAGAGGGCAGTGGAGAGGGCAGTGAAGAGGGCAGTAAAGAAGGAAGAAGAAGGGCAGTAGAGAGGGCAGTAGAGAGGATAGTAGAGAGGTGAGTAGAGAGGGCAGTGGAAAGGGCAGTAAATAAGGCAGTAGAGAGGACAGTGGAGAGGGCAGTGGAGAAGGCAGTAAAGAGGGAAGTAGAGTGGGCAGTAATGAGGGAAGAAGAAGGGTAATAGAGAGGGCAGTAGAGATGGTAGTAGAGAGGGCAGTAGAGAGGGCAGTGGAGAGGGCAGGATAGAGGGCAGTAAATGATGCAGTACGCATGGCAGAAGCGAGGACAGAGGAGAGGACAGTAAAGAGGGCAGTAGAGAGGGGAGTAAAGATGGTTGTAGAGAAGGTAGTAGAGAGGGCAATAGAAAGGGCAGTATAGAGGGCAGTAGAGAGCTTAGTAAATAGAGCAGTAGAGATGGTAGTACTGAGGGCAGTAGAGAGGGCAGTGGAGAGGGCAGTAGATAGAGCAGTAGAAAGGGCAGTGGGAAGGGCAGTAGAGATTGCAGTCTAGAGGGGAGTGGAGAGGGCAGTAGAGAGGCCAATAGAGAACTGAATAGAGACGGCAGTAGAGAGGACCGTAGAGAGGGTAGTAGAGAGGGCAGTAGAGAGAGCAGTAGAGAGATCAGTAGAGAGGGCAGTGGAGAGGGCAATAGAGAGAGCAGTAGAGAGGGCAGTAGAGAGGGCAGTAGAGAGAGCAGTGGAGAGAGAAGTAGAGAGAGCAGTAGATAGGGTAGTGGAGAGGGCAGTGGAGAGGGCAGAAGAGTGGGTAGTAGAGACAGCAGTAGTGAGGGCAATAGAGAGTGCAGTAGAAAAGAAAGTATAGAAAGCAGTAAAGAGGGCAGTAGAGAAGGTAGTAAATAGGGTACTAGAGAGGGCAGTAGAGAGGGCAGCAGAAAATGCAGTAGAGAGGGCAGTAGAGAGGGCAGTATAGAGAGTTGTAAATGGGGCAGTAGAGAGGGCAGTAGGGAGGGTATTAAATATTTCATAAGAGAAGGCAGTAGAGAGGGCACTAGAGAGGGCAGTAGAGAGAGCAGCAGCAATGAAAAGTAGAGAGGGCAGTAGAGAAGACAGTAGAGAGGGCAGTAGAGAGGGCAGTAGAGATGGTAATAAATAAGGTAATAGAGAGGGCAGTAGAGAGGGTAGTAGAGAGGGAAATAAAGAGGGCAATAGAGAGGGTACTAAATAGTGCAGCAGAGATGGCATTAGAGAGGGCAGTAAATAGGGGAGAAAAGAGGGCAGTAGAGAGGGTAGTAGAGAACGCAGTAAACACGATTATAGAGAGGGCAGTAAATAGGGCAGTTGAGAGGGCAGTAGAGAGAACAGTAGAGAGGGCATTAGAAAAAGCAGTAGAGAGGGCAGTAGAGATGGTAGTAAATATGGTAGTAGAGAGGGCAGTAGAGAAAGCAGTAGAGAGGGTAGTAGAGAGGGCAGCTGAGAGGGCAGCAAAGAGGGCAGTAGACAGAGTATTAAACATTTCATTAGAGAGGGCAGTAAAGAGGGCAGTAGAGAGGACATCGCAGAGAGCAGTAGACAGGGCAGTAGAGAGGGCAGTAGAGAAAGCAGTAGAGAGGGCACTAGAGAAGGTAGTAAATAGGGCAGTAGAGAAGGCATTAGAGAGGGCAGTAGAGAGGGCAGAAGAGAGAGCAGTAGAGAGGCCATTAGAGAGGGTAGTGGGGAGGGCAGTAGAGAAGGCAGAAATGAGGGCAGCAGAGAGGGCAGTAGAAAGGGCAGTAGAGAAGGCAGTAGCGAGGGCAGTAGAGAGAGCAGTAGAGAAGGTAGTAAATAGGGCAGTAGAGAGTGCAGTACAGAGGGTAGTAGAGAGGACGGTAGAGAGGACAGTAGAGAGGGCAGTAGAGAGGGCAGTAGAGAAAGCAGTAGAGAAGGTAGTAAACAGGGCAGTAGAGAGGACAGTAGAAAGGGCAGTAGAGAGGGCATTAGAGAAGACAGTAGAGAGAGCAGTAAAGAAGGCAGTAGAGAGGGCATTAGAGAGGGCAGTAGAGAGGGCAGTAGAGAGCGAAGTGGAGAGGGCAGTAGAGAGAGCTTAAGAAAAGGCAGTAGAGAAGGCAGTAGAGAGAGCAGTAGAAAAGGAAATAGAGAGGGCAGTATAGAGGGCAGTAGAGAGGGTAGTAAATAGGGCATTAGAGAGGTCAGTAGAGAGGGCAGTACAGAGAGCAGTAGAAAGGGCAGTAGAGAGGGTAGTAGATAGAGCAGTAGCAAAGGCAGTGGAGAGGGCAGTAGAGAGAGCAGTAGAGAGGGCACTAGAGAGCGAAGAAGAGAGAGCAGTAGAGAGGGCATTAGAGAGTGCATTAGAGAGAGCAGTAGAGAGGGCAGTAGAGAGGGCAGTAGAGAGAGCAGTAGAGAGGGCAGTAGAGAAGCTAGTAGAGAGAGCAGTAGATAAGGCAGCAGAGAGGGCAGTAGAGAGGGTAGTAAATAGGGCAGTAGAGAGGATAGTAAATACGGTAGTTGAGTGGGCAGTAGGGCAGTACAGAGGGTAGTAAATAGGGCATTAGAGAGGTCAGTAGAGAGGGCATTAGAAAAAGCAGTAGAAAGGGCAGTAGAGAAGGGAGAAGAGAGGAGAGTAGTGAGGGCAGTAGATAGGGCAGTAGAGAGAGCAGTAGAGAGAGCATTAGAGGGGGAGTAGAGAGGGCAGTAGAGAGGGCAGTAGAGAGTGCAGTAGAGAGGGGAGTAGAAAAGGTAGTAAATAGGGTAGCAGAGAGGACAGTAGAGAGGGTAGCAGAGAGGACAGTAGAGAGGGTAGCAGAGATGGCAGTAGAGAGGGCAGTAGAGAGGGTACTATAGAGGATAGTAAATAGGGCAGCAGAGAGGGCATTAGAGAGGGTAGAAAATAGTTCATTAGAGAAGGCAGTAGAGAGGGCATCAGAGAGGGCAGTAGAGAGAGCAGTAGAAAGGACAGTAAAGAGAGCATTAGAGAAGGTAATAAATAGGGCAGAAAAGAGGGCAGTAGAGAGGGTAGTAGGGAGGGCAGTGGAGAAGGCAGTAGAGAGGGCAGTAGAGAGGGCAGTAGAAAGTGTAGTAAATAGGGCAGTAGAGAGGAGAGTAAATACGGCAGTAGAGAGGGCAGTAGAGAGGGCAGTAAATAGGACATTAGAGAGGTCAGCAGAGAGGGCAGTAGAGAGAACAGTAGAAAAGACAGTAGAGAGAGCAGGAGAGAGGGCAGTAGAGAGGGCAGTAGAGAGGGCAGCAGAGAGGGCAGTAGAGAGAGCAGTAGAGAGGGCAGTAGAGAGGGTAGTAGAGCAGTAGAGAAGGCAGCAGAGAGGGCAGTAGAGAGGGTAGTAAATAGGGCAGTAGAGAGGATAGTAAATAAGGCAGTAGAGAGGGCAGTAGAGAGGGCAGTTTATAGGGCATTAGAGAGGTCAGTAGAGAGGGCAGTAGAGAGAGCAGTAAAAATGGCAATAGAGAGGGCAGTAGAGAGAAAAGTAGAAAAGGCAGTAGAGAGGGCAGTAGAGAGGGCAGTAGAGAGGGCAGTAGAGAGGGTAGTAGAGAGAGCAGTAGAAAAGGCAGTAGAGAGGGCAGTAGAGAAGGGAGTAGAGAGGGGAATAGGGAGGGCAGTAGAGAGAGCAGTAGAGAGGGCATTAGAGGGAGGAGTAGAGAGGGCAGCAGGGAGGGCAGTAGAGAGGGCAGTAGAGAGAGCAGTAGAGAGATCAGTAGAGAGATCAGTAGAGAGGTCAGTAGAGAGGGCAGTAGAGAGAACAGTAAAAATGGCAATAGAGAGGGCAGTAGAGAGAAAAGTAGAAAAGGCAGTAGAGAGGGCAGTAGAGAGAGCAGTAGAAAGAGCAATAGAGAGGGTAGTAGAGAGAGCAGTAGAAAAGGCAGTAGAGAGGGCAGTAGAGAAGGGAGTAGAGAGGGGAATAGGGAGGGCAGTAGAGAGGGCAGTAAAGAGAGCAGTAGAGAGGGCATTAGAGGGAGGAGTAGAGAGGGCAGCAGGGAGGGCACTAGAGAGAGCAGTAGAGAGGGCAGTAGAGAGAGCAGTATTGTGGGCAGTAGAGAGGTCAGTAGAGAGGTCAGTAGAGAGGGCAGTAGAGAGGGCAGTATAGCGGGTAGTAAATAGGGCAGAAGAGAGGGCAGTAGAGAGGGTAGAAAATAAGTCATTAGAGAGGGCATTAGAGAGGGCATTAGAGAAAGCAGTTGTGAGGGCAGTAGATTTGGTAGTTAATAGGGTAGTAGAGAGGGCAGTAGAGAGGGTAGTAAATAGGGCAGCAGAGAGGGTAGTAAATAGGGAAGAAAAGACGGCAGTAGAGAGGGTAGTAAATAGGGCATTAGAGAGGTCAGTAGAGAGGCCAGTACAGAGAGCAGTAGAAAGGGCAGTAGAGAGGGCAGTAGAGAGAGCAGTAGCAAAGGCAGTAGAGAGGGCAGTAGAGAGAGTAGTAGAGAGGGCAGTAGAGAGCGAAGTAGAGAGAGCAGTAGAGAGGGCATTAGAGAGTGAATTAGAGAGAGCAGTAGAGAGGGCAGTAGACAGGGTAGTAGAGAGAGCAGTAGAGAAGGCAGCAGAGAGGGCAGTAGAGAGGGTAATAAATAGGGCAGTAGAGAGGATAGTAAATACGGCAGTAGAGTGGGCAGTACAGAGGGTAGTAAATAGGGCATTAGAGTGGTCAGTAGAGAGGGCATTAGAAAAAGCAGCAGAAAGGGCAGTAGAGAAGGGAGAAGAGAGTAGTGAGGGCAGTAGATAGGGCAGTAGAAAGAACAGTAGTGTGGGCAGTAGAGAGGACAGTAGAGAGGTCAGTAGAGAGGGCAGTAGAGAAGGCAGTAGAGAGGGTAGTATAGAGGGTAGTGAATAGGGCAGAAGAGAGGGCAGTAGAGAGGGTAGATAATAGGTCATTAGAGAGGGCAGTAGAGAGGGTATTAAATATTTCATTAGAGAAGGCAGTAGAGAGGGCATTAGAGAGGGCATTAGAGAAAGCAGTTGTGAGGGCAGTACATTTGGTAGTAAATAGGGTAGTAGAGAGGGTAGTAAATAGGGCAGCAGAGAGGGTAGTAAATAAAGAAGAAAAGAGGGCAGTAGAGAGGGTAGTAAATAGGGCATTAGAGAGGTCAGTAGAGAGAGCAGTAGCAAAGGCAGTAGAGAGGGCAGTAAAGAGAGCAGTAGAGAGGGCAGTAGAGAGCGAAGTAGAGAGAGCAGTAGAGAGGGCATTAGAGAGTGCATTAGAGAGAGCAGTAGAGAGGGCAGTAGAGAGGGCAGTAGAGAGAGCAGTAGAGAGGGCAGTAGAGAAGGTAGTAGAGAGAGCAGTAGAGAAGGCAGCAGAGAGGGCAGTAGAGAGGGTAGTAAATAGGGCAGTAGAGAGGATAGTAAATACGGCAGTAGAGTGGGCAGTACAGAGGGTAGTAAATAGGGCATTAGAGAGGTCAGTAGAGAGGGCATTAGAAAAAGCAGTAGAAAGGGCAGTAGAGAAGGGAGAAGAGAGGAGAGTAGTGAGGGCAGTAGATAGGGCAGTAGAGAGAGCAGTAGAGAGAGCATTAGAGGGGGAGTAGAGAGGGCAGTAGAGAGGGCAGTAGAGAGCGCAGTAGAGAGGGCAGTAGAGAGAGCAGTAGGGAGGGCAGTAAAGAGGTCAGTAGGGAGGTCAGTAAAGAGGTCAGTAGGGAGGTCAGTAGAGAGGGCAGTAGAGAGGGCAGTAGAGAAAGCAGTAGAGAGGGGAGTAGAGAAGGTAGTAAATAGGGTAGCAGAGAGGACAGTAGAGAGGGTAGCAGAGATGGCAGTAGAGAGGGCAGTAGAGAGGGTACTATAGAGGATAGTAAATAGGGCAGCAGAGAGGGCATTAGAGAGGGTAGAAAATAGTTCATTAGAGAAGGCAGTAGAGATGGCATCAGAGAGGGCAGTAGAGAGAGCAGTAGAAAGGACAGTAGAGAGAGCATTAGAGAAGGTAATAAATAGGGCAGAAAAGAGGGCAGTAGAGAGGGTAGTAGGGAGGGCAGTAGAGAAGGCAGTAGAGAGGGCAGCAGAGAGGGCAGTAGAAAGTGTAGTAAATAGGGCAGTAGAGAGAAGAGTAAATACGGCAGTAGAGAGGGCAGTAGAGAGGGCAGTAGAGAGGGCAGTAAATAGGACATTAGAGAGGTCAGCAGAGAGGGCAGTAGAGAGAACAGTAGAAAAGCCAGTAGAGAGGGCAGGAGAGAGGGCAGGAGAGAGGGCAGGAGAGAGGGCAGTAGAGAGGGAAGTAGAGAGGGCAGCAGAGAGGGCAGTAGAGAGAGCAGTAGAGATGGCAGTAGAGAGGGTAGTAGAGCAGTAGAGAAGGCAGCAGAGAGGGCAGTAGAGAGGGTAGTAAATAGGGCAGTAGAGAGGATAGTAAATACGGCAGTAGAGAGGGCAGTTTATAGGACATTAGAGAGGTCAGTAGAGAGGGCAGTAGAGAGAGCAGTAAAAATGGCAATAGAGAGGGCAGTAGAGAGAAAAGTAGAAAAGGCAGTAGAGAGGGCAGTAGAGAGGGAAGTAGGGATGGCAGTAGAGAGGGCAGTAGAGAGAGCAGTAGAAAGAGCAATAGAGAGGGTAGTAGACAGAGCAGTAGAGAGGGCATTAGAGGGAGTAGTAGAGAGGGCAGCAGGGAGGGCAGTAGAGAGAGCAGTAGAGAGGGTAGTAGAGAGTGTAGTAGTGTGGGCAGTAGAGAGGTCAGTAGAAAGGTCAGTAGAGAGGGCAGTAGACAGGGCAGTATAGAGGGTAGTAAATAGGGCCGAAGAGAGGGCAGTAGAGAGGGTAGAAAATAGGTCATTAGAGAGGGCAGTAGAGAGGGTATTAAATATTTCATTAGAGAAGGCAGTAGAGAGGGCATTAGAGAGGGCATTAGAGAAAGCAGTTGTGAGGGCAGTAGATTTGGTAGTAAATAGGGTAGTAGAGAGGGCAGTAGAGAGGGTAGTAATTAGGGCAGCAGAGAGGGCAGCAGAGAGGGTAGTAAATAGGGAAGAAAAGAGGGCAGTAGGGAGGGCAGAAGAGGTGGTAGCAAATAGGGTAGTAGAGAGGGCAGTAGAGAGGGTAGTAGAGAGAGAAATAGAGAGGGCAGTAGAGAGGGTAGTAAATAGGGCAGCAGAGAGGGCAGTAGACAGGGTATTAAACATTTCATTAGAGAGAGCTGTAGAGAGGGCAGTAGAGAGGGCAGTAGAGAGAGCAGTAGAAAAGGCAGTAGAGAGGGCAGTAGAGAAGGTAGTAAATAGGGCCGTAAAAAGGGCAGTAGAGAGGGTAGTATAGAACGCAGTGAAAAGGGCAGTATAGAGGCAGTAGAGAGGACAGTAGAGAGGGCAGTAGAGAGGGCAGTACAGAGGGCAGTAGAGAGGACAGTAGAGAGGGCAATACAGAAGGCATTAGAGAATGTAGTAAACAGGATAGTAGAGAGGGCAGGAGAGAGGTTAGTAGAAAGGGCATTAGAGAGGGCAGTAGAGAGGGAAGTAAATAGGTCATTAGAGAGTGCAGTAGGGAGGGCAGAAGAGAGGGCAGTAGAGAGAGCAGTAGAAAGGGAAGTAGAGAGGGCAGTAAAGAGGACAGTAGAGAGGACAGTGGAGAGGGCAGTAGAAAGGGCAGTAGAGAGGGCAGTAGAGAGCGCAGTAGAGAGGGCAGTAGAGAGGGTAGTAGAGAGGGCATTAAAGACGGCAGTAGAGAGGGGAGTAGAGAGGGCAGTAGAGAGAGCAGTAGAGGGGGCAGTAGAGAGAGCAGTAGAGAGGGCATTAGAGAGCGCAGTAGAAAGGGCAGTAGAGAGGGCAATTTTCACTAAAAATAAGGGCAAGGTCACTTATTTATTAAATTTTAAAGTGAATTCTCAGTTTCATGGGAGAACCGGAGATTACTCTTCCTGCTTTCTCGGTTCACTCTCCTGGTTCGCTCTCCTGGCTCTCTATCCCGGACTACTCTCTTGGCTCAGTCTCCTGGCTCAATCTCCTTGTTCACTCTCCTGGCTCGCTCTCCTGGCTCACTCTCCTGGTTCACTCTCCTGGCTCACTCTCCTGGCTCACTCTCCTGGCTCACTCTCCTGGCTCACTCTCCTGGCTCACTCTCCTGGCTCACTCTCCTGGCTCACTCTTTTTGAACCCATCCTCCCCCTTCAAACCCAGGCCTAATTCAAGCCAAGGTCCCCTCCCCCACCTATCCTTCCAGGCTCCATCTACGACGGGGTGATGAAGAGTACTGCTATGTTCTTGCTGCCCAAGGATATGGCAAAGGGTAACGACCATATCTGCTCCACACTCCTGAACGCGCTGCTCGAAGCAAATGGAGCTTCAACCATTACCATCCCCGACATAGTACGCTCCTATATGAGATCCTCTCCCTAAGCACCCACGCACAACCTACCAACCCCTGGCAGGGAGGTTGTGAGCCCTGCACATGCACCTAACACTTTTGCACAATCCGCCGCCAATGAGGCTGTCCCAAATGACCATTCAGGACCTACTGCTGCTCCAAGAGCGGCCCCCTTGGAGAACCCAGCCCAACCCCCCGTCCCAGACTTCCACGTAGAGACCCCAGTGTCTCCCATGTCTGCTGGGGACAGGTCTGATAATACAACATGCCTAGAAAATGAGGCACTCGAACCGTCAGTAGATGAGTCTGATTCGTCAGTGAACGATACCAGTGCCAGCAGTATCGATTAAGAAAACCACCTACTCTTCTCCCAGCAACCCACCCAGGACTACAGCACTCCTCCCCCGGCAGTATCCAGCAAAATGTGCACACACATCAAGCTCCTACTACCTCAGAAACCCAAACCCTGTATGCAGGACCAACTCGAAACACACGAAATAATGGGTATTGTGGAGAAATTTTCTCCAGGAGGGGGGTATCAGCTCCCTTCAGCCCCTTTCAGCCCTGAGGGGCCCAGCCCTCTCAGAAGGGGCAAATATCTTGTTTACTGCTACAGCGAGTAATTGACCCCAGATGCAGTACCAGTATGTGACGTGGCTCGCCGCTCCGTGCTGTCCTGTGTTGCAAAGTGTAGCTTAATAAAAGACAGTACATCTCTTACCTTAGCAGGACAATTAAGGAAAATCCTGCTTCCACTTTATTACCATAGTAAAGATAGTGGACATTGTTGTCTATGCTTAAGACAGCAAGAATCAAACATTCTGCTTTGCTTCATCGAGGAAGTGGCAAGGAAGCAAAAGTACTAGGTCAGCTTTTCCTTTGTGCTAGGGCAGTAACGGCGTGGGGCACTGTGGCGTCTTCAGATTACTTTTGACTCTACTGAGAGTGACACTGACGCCATGATAACCAACAAAGAACGATCTGTGCGTTAGTGTGAACAAAGTGTCACATAAAACACAATAAACACTTAAGAGAAGTGTGATCAGCTTCTTTAGTGATAAGATTGTGAACAATAAAGACAAATCTTGTGGAACATAGTGTACCAGTGTGCATATTCCTAGGCTATGGAAGACATGGACATCCAAGGACACTTCAGCTTCTATCAAGTCACCGATACCTGTCGAAGGTGTGAAGAACACCATAGCTCACGCTACAAGAGCAAGGTAGGTTACGAATTTCTTGTAGTACGGGGGACTGCGCAGTTCTTGAGTCGCAAGGAGTTTGTAATCAATCTATAGTCGGCAGTTAGGTGCGGACTTTTGAGTCCACACAAGTAAGTTTGTCAGCCATCAGTGAATGAAATATGCTGACATAACACCCCCTAGGGGTAATTTTATAATCTTACAAATTATAACTCATTTACAGCCCGTTGAGAGATGACTTCGATAGCTTCTCAAGACCTCGTCTGCAGGGGCGGCTGTGCAGGCGATGAGCTGTCTTTCTAAGTTAAGTACAAACTCTTTAAACTTAGCTGGTAATGTCATTTCTCAACATTTTGTTATCCGGTTTGAAGGACCAAAATGTTGAGAAATGGCATTACCAGCTAAGTTTAAAGAGTTTGTACTTATCTTAGAAAGACAGCTCATCGCCTGCACAGCCGCCCCTGCAGACAAGGTCTTGAGAAGCTGTCGAAGTCATCTCTCAACAGGCTGTAAATGAGTTATAATTTGTAAGATTATAAAATTACCCCTAGGGGGTGTTATGTCAGCATATTTCATTCACTGATGGCTGACAAACTTACTTGTGTGGACTCAAAAGTCCGCACCTAACTGCCGACTATAGGTTGATTACAAACTCCTTGTGACTCAAGAACTGCGCAGTCCCCTATACAAGAAATTTGTAACCTACCTTGCTCTTGTAGCGTGAGCTATGGTGTTCTTCACACCTTCGACAGGTATCAGTGACTTGATAGAAGCTGAAGTGTCCTCGGATGTCCATGTCTTCCATAGTCTACTCTGCTCGAGGACCCTCAAGACCAAGCAAAATTGATGGGAGACGTATGGAGGAACATTCTCTCACACAATGACAGCAGAAGATTTAACAACAACCACTACCAGTGGGTCAACCAATGGCTGGACGAAAACCTGGAAGACTTCCTCCCTCTACCATCAATTGACACATCTTTCGAAAACCAACATCCATTGACTAGACCAATCACTCAGGGAAGTGTCCCAAGTCATCAGCCGAATGAGTAACACAGCACCTGTCCCTTTAGGCATAACAGCTCAAGTACCTTCCCCACAACTACAAGATGTTGCTGGTGAATGTCTACAATGCCGTCTTGGCATCGGGACACTTCCCAGTGGCATTTAAGACGGCGAAGATGATTTTCGTCGCAAAACCCAACAAAGATAACCGAAATCCAGAAAACTACAGGCCCATCTCCTTACTCGAAGTCACGGGCAAAGTCTTCGAGAAAATAATCTCAAACAGACTGAACTACTACATGAAATTCAACCACCTTTTCATCGAAAAGCAGTTCGGCTTCAGATCCCACCGCAGCACACAACATGCGATAAATATCATCTTTGATGCCGTGGCCAGCCTGAGGAAGCAAGGGAACCTGGCCCTGATAGCAACCATATCAACCCCAGTGCAACCAAACACTCTAAATCAAAACACCCATGCCACATCCAATGCCCCCACCCACTACATTACAAACTCCACCCCCACAGCAACAACCCATAGTTCCTTACCAGGTCTCCCACTTCCCCAACCCCAATATACCTCCCAGACCACAGTCTTAGAAAAGAAGTTGAAGGTGTGGTATACAAATGCAGATGGAATAAAAAACAAGTATGAGGAGTGGCACGAAAGAATCAAAGAGACATCCTCAGACATAATAGCACTCACAGAAACAAAACTCACCAGAATAATAACAGATTCAATCTTTCCATCCGGATACCAAATCCTCAGGAAAGACAGAGGGAGGAGAGGGGGAGGAGGAGTTGCACTGCTCATTAAAAACCAGTGGGATTTTGAGAAAATGGAAGGAATGGATGGCATGGGCGAAAGGGACTACTTAGTAGGAACAATCCAGTCTGAGGGACATAAGGTGATAATTGCAGTAATGTACAACCCACCACAGAACTGCAGGAGGCCAAGAGAAGAATACGATGAGAGCAACAGAGCAATGATCGACACACTAGCCGAGGTGGCCAGGAGAGCACACATGGGGGGGTGCAAAGTTACTAGTTATGGGTGATTTCAATCACAAGGAGATTGACTGGGAAAACCTGGAGCCCCATGGGGGTCCCGAAACATGGAGAGCCAAGATGATGGATGTGGTACTGGAAAACCTCATGCATCAACATGTTAGAGACACTACCAGAGAGAGAGGAGAGGATGAACCAGCAAGACTGGACCTTGTATTCACCATGAGTAGTTCGGACATCGAGGGTATCATGTATGAAAGGCCCCTGGGAGCTAGTGATCATGTGGTTCTGTGCTTCGACTACATAGTTCAGCTCCAAGTGGAGAGAGTAGCAGGAATAGGGTGGGAAAAACCAAACTACAAAAGGGGGAACTACTTAGGCATGAGGAACTTCCTTCAAGACATTCAGTGGAAGAGGGAACTGACAGGAAAACCAGTACAAGAAATGATGGACTATGTAGCAACAAAATGCAAGGAGGCAGAGGAGAGGTTTCTTCCCAAGGGAAACAGAAATAATGGGAAGAACAGAACGAGTCATTGGTTCACCCAAAGGTGTAGGGAGGCAAAAACTAGGTGTACTAGAGAATGGAAAAGGTACAGAAGACAGAGAACTCAGGAAAATAAAGAAATCAGCCGAAGAGCCAGAAACGAATATGCACAGATAAGAAGGGAGGCTCAGAGACAATATGAAAATGACATAGCATCAAAAGTAAAGACTGACCCGAAGCTGTTGTACAGCCACATCAGGAGGAAAACAACAGTCAAGGACCAGGTAATCAGACTGAGGAAGGGTGATGGGGAATTCACAAGAAACGACCGGGAGGTATGTCAGGAGCTCAACACAAGATTTAAAGAGGTATTTTCAGTGGAAAGCAGTAGGACTCTAGGAAATCAGAACAGGGGGGCACACCAGCAAGCGGTGGATGAGGTACATATAACCAAGGAGGAAGTGAAGAAGCTGCTATGCGAACTTGACACCTCAAAGGCGGTGGGACCAGACAACATCTCTCCATGGGTCCTTAAAGAGGGAGCAGAGATATTGTGTGAGCCATTAACAAAGATCTTCAACACATCATTTGAAACTGGGCAACTTCCTGAGGTATGGAAAATGGCATATGTAGTCCCAATTTTTAAAAAGGGAGACAGACATGAGGCACTAAACTACAGACCTGTATCACTAACGTGTATAGTATGCAAGGTCATGGAGAAGATCATCAGGAGGAGAGTGGTAAGGCACCTGGAAAGAAACAAGTGTATAATTGACAACCAGCACGGTTTCAGGGAAGGAAAATCCTGTGTCACAAACCTACTAGAGTTTTATGACAAGGTGACAGAAGTAAGACAAGAGAGAGAGGGGTGGATCGACTGCATATTTTTGGACTGCAAGAAGGCCTTCGACACAGTTCCTCACAAGAGGTTACTGCAAAAGCTAGAGGATCAGGCACACATAACAGGAAAGGCACTGCAATGGATCAGAGAATACCTGACAGGGAGGCAACAACGTGTCATGGTACGCGACGAGGTGTCAGAGTGGGCGCCTGTGACAAGCGGGGTTCCACAGGGGTCAGTCCTAGGACCTGTGCTGTTCTTGGTATATGTGAATGACATAACGGAAGGGATAGACTCAGAACTGTCCTTGTTTGCAGATGATGCGAAGTTAATGAGAAGAATCAAATCGGACGAGGATCAGGCAGGACTACAAAGAGACCTGGACAGGCTACAAGCCTGGTCCAGCAACTGGCTCCTTGAATTTAACCCTGCCAAATGCAAAGTCATGAAGATTGGGGAAGGGCAAAGAAGACCGCAGACACAATATAGTTTAGATGGCCAAAGACTGCAAACCTCACTCAAGGAAAAAGATCTGGGGGTGAGCATAACACCGAGCATATCTCCTGAGGCGCACGTCAATCAGATAACTGCTGCAGCATACGGGCGCCTGGCAAACCTACGGATAGCGTTCCGATACCTCAGTAAGGATTCGTTTAAGACTCTGTATACCATTTACGTCAGGCCCATACTGGAGTATGCAGCACCAGTTTGGAATCCACACCTAGTCAAGCACGTCAAGAAATTAGAGAAAGTGCAAAGGTTTGCAACAAGACTAGTCCCAGAGCTACGGGGATTGTCCTACGAAGAAAGGTTGAGGGAAATCGGCCTGACGACACTGGAGGACAGGAGGGTCAGGGGAGACATGATAACGACATATAAAATACTGCCCGGAATAGACAAGGTGGACAAAGACGGGATGTTCCAGAGAAGGGACACAGACACAAGAGGTCACAATTGGAAGTTGAAGACTCAGATGAATCAAAGGGATGTTAGGAAGTATTTCTTCAGTCATAGAGTAGTCAGGCCGTGGAATAGCCTAGAAAATGACGTAGTGGAGGCGGGAACCATACATAGTTTTAAGGCGAGGTATGATAGAGCTCATGGGGCAGGGAGAGAGAGGACCTAGTAGCAATCAGCGAAGAGGCGGGGCCAGGAGCTGTGACTCGACCCCTGCAACCACAAATAGGTGAGTACAAATAGGTGGGTACAAGGTCTTCGGCAGCCTGTGGCACGACGGACACATCTTCAAACTTGCAGACCTCCCAGATCGCAACTGGACCTTTCTCCGGCTCATATACGACTTCTTAACAGGTAGAAGTATCATTCCCACCTTTCATGGTACGGCAGCAACACCCTTCACGCCGACAGCTGGCGTACCACAAGGCTTTTGCCTCAGCCCTATACTCTTCAATATAAATATTAACGACCTCCCCAACCTGAACACAACGATACCATCATCACCCAATTTGCAGACGGTGTCATCCATGTAGTCTCTTCAACCCTCATCTCTGGCACAAACATAGGTGAGTAATAGAAAAAATTAATGAAAAACTGCAGAGAACAGCCACGTGGGAGAAAAAAATGGAGAATCACAACCAACCCAGATAAAGTCCTCATCAGCACCATCGGCTACTTAGCATCAACCATAGAAGACAAAGCGGGCATTTCCATCAGAGTTACACGAATCGCCATCAGAAATTCAAACAAGATCCTAGGAAATGAGATCGACAGATTACTCAACTCCACATCCCACATAACCAAAGAGTGAACCTAGCAAAAGCCAGCCTGGATCAACTTTTCCGATTCAACGCAGCCCCTTCCTACATCAAGAAACACCTGTACAAGATGATGATCAGACCTCTGCTAGAATACCCTTGCATACCCATGTCACTAACAACTAAAACTAACGTGCTAAAACTCCAAAGAGTCCAAAACAAAGCCCTCCGCTTCATCACCGGCACCAGATTCAGAGACAGAATCCCGACTGAAGACCAGCACGTGCAACAGAGAATCACTGCAATTAATGTCAGGCTTGATAAACTGAAGAAGAAACAACTATATGACATGTAGGAACTCTGTGTATCTGACAGAGAGAACCCACCCAACCAACGAACACGACCGATTACACCATCAGCACCCTCCCCCCCTCCTACAGATCCCAAAGAACGACCCTCCAACAAAGAGTCCGGCTCTTCATCCACAAGGAGGACTTCCCTCGACCAAGAATCCTCAGTGACCTCCCCGAAGAAGTAGAAGAATGGATACCACCAGAACCATTCTACACTCAGTAACATGGGTTAACGTTCCCCAATCTTGGGTTACCCACTTCTGTCGATCAATGCCTTACAACTAACCTTGTACCATCTACAACCATCCTACAGCAGGACACCGCCCCAGGAAGTGCTTAGCCAACTAACTCCAGGAACGCAACCAACCTCCATCAAACTACCTACAACTACCACTTGCAGTCGCAACCTTACGACCAACCTCTTGCGCAAAAAAAAGCAATTGCAAACAGTATGCATCCTTCCAGTTCAGTGGCACACTGGTATACAGACAATACAGCAGTGTGCAACTGATGGGCAGGAGGTATACTTTTCTACGAATTACACAACATACACGCGTATTTAAACTGCGCCAAACTGGATAGGCCACTTACCTTTAAAACCCCACCTACCCCACCACCCTCCCCAAACCTTTCCAACATTAGATCCTTACCCATCCTTCTTCCTCCCCCATCTTACCAAAGCTCTGGTCAGAACCTCACCTCACCTCTTCTGATTCACTCTCCTGGTTCACTCTCCTGGCTCATTCTCCTGGCTCACTCTCCTGGCTCACTCTCCTGGCTCACTCTCCTGGCTCACTCTCCTGGCTCACTCTCCTGGCTCACTCTCCTGGCTCACTCTCCTGGCTCACTCTCCTGGCTCACTCTCCTGGCTCACTCTCCTGGCTCACTCTCTTGGCTCTCTCCTGGCTCAGCAAAATATCATCTACTACACAGAGAATAAAAGTTTCGGTGCTACACAGAAATAAGCAACTTGGTTCTACATAGAAAGTATGGTGTGACATAGACCTCAGCTGACTCAGTGTTAGGCACAGAACAACAGGACAGGTGCCAAATTCAGAGCCAAACACAGACCAAAAAAAATAACTATAACAGACAGCGACTAAAACATTGTTGGAGAGAGAGAGAGAGAGAGAGAGAGAGAGAGAGAGAGAGAGAGAGAGAGAGAGCATAGAGGGAGACAGAGTACAACAGACATGAAAACACTGGGTCATAGAGGGAGACAGAGTACAACAGACATGAAAACACTGGGTCATAGAGGGAGACAGAGTGCAACAGACATGAACACAGCTACACAGACTTCATAAGCAACAATTACACTGTAATGTTACACGTTTCCGAATTTTTTTATTCAATATAAGTGTAATAATGTTTGATGAAAGTAAATAATATTTTTCTCGAGTGAATAAGTGTTCTCTCGTGCATGTAAAAAACTTTCAGGGCAGCAATACATTGTTTTTTTTTGTAAATAAAAATATCCTCTGGTCAGTTTGTGTCTCATTACTATTCACGTGTGTGTGTGTGTGTGTGTGTGCGTGTGTGTGTGTGTGTGTGTGTGTGTGTGTGTGTGTGTGTGTGTGTGTGTGTGTGTGTGTGTGTGTGTGTGTGTACTCACCCAATTGTGGTCACAGGGGTCGAGACTCAGCTCCTGACCCCACCTCTTCACTGATTCCTACTAGGTCCTCTCTCTGCTTCCTGAGCTTCGTCATACCTCGTCTTAAAGCTATGTATGGTTCCTGCCTCCGCTACATCACTTGCTAGGCTATTCCAATTCCTGACGACTGTATGGCTGAAGAAATACTTCCTAACATCCCTCTGACTCGTCTGAGTCTTCAGCTTCCAATTGTGACCCCTTGTTTCTGTGTCCCCTCTCTGGAACAACCTGTCTCTGTCCACCTTATCTATTCCACGCAGTATTTTGCATGTCGTTATCATGTCTCCCCTGACCCTCCTGTCCTCCAGTGTCGTCAGTCCGATTTCCCTCAACCTTTCTTCGTAGGACACACCCCTGAGCTCCGGAACTAGCCTTGTTGCAAACCTTTTCACTTTCTCTAATTTCTTGACGTGCTTGACCAGGCGTGGGCTCCAAACTGGTGCTGCATACTCCAGTATGGGCCTGACGTACACAGTGTAGAGTGTCTTGAACGATTCCTTAATAAGGTATCGGAACGCAATTCTCAGGTTTGCCAGGCTCTCATATACTGCAACAGTTATCTGGTTGATGTGTGCCTGCGGAGACATGCTCGGTGTTATGGTCACCCCAAGATCTTTCTCCTTGAGCGAGGTTTGCAGTCTTTGGCCACCTAGCCTATACTCAGTCTGCGGTCTTCTTTGCCCTTCTCCGATCTTCATGACTTAGCATTTAGCTGGGTTGAATTCAAGAAGCCAGTTGCTGGACCACATGTCCAGGTCTCTTTGAAGGTCTGCCTGATCCTCATCTGATTTAATTCGTGTCATTAACTTTACATCATCTGCGAACAGGGACACCTCTGAGACTATCCCTTCCATCATGTCATTCACGTATAACAAAAATAGCACAGGTCCTAGGACCGACCCCTGTGGGACCCCGCTCGTCACAGGTGCCCACTGTGATATCTCATCCCGTACCATGAATCGTTGTTGCCTCCCTGTCAGGTATTCTCTGATCCATTGCAGTGCCTTTCCTGTCATACGCGCCTGATCCTCTGGTTTCTGCACTAGTATCTTGTGAGGAACTGTGTCCAAGGCCTTCTTGCAGTCCAAGAAAATGCAATCAACCCACCCCTCTCTCTCGTGTCTTACTTCTGTAACTTTTTCATAAAACTCCAGAAGGTTTGTGACACAGGATTTGCCTTCCATGAATCCATGCTGGTTGTCGTTTATAATCTTGTTCCTTTCCAGGTGCTCCACCACTTTCCTCCTGATAATTTTCCCCATGACTTTGCATACTATACACGTCAGTGACACTGGTTTAGTGCCTCTTTTCTGTCTCCTTTTTTAAAAATGGGAACTACATTTGCAGTCTTCCATACCTCAGGTAGTTGTCAAGTTTCAAGAGATACGTTGAAGACTGTGGTTAATGGCACACACAGCATATCTGCTCCCTCCCTGAGTACCCATGGGGAGATGTTGTCTGGTCCCATTGCCTTTGAGGTATCAAGGTCACTTAGCAGCTTCTTCACCTCCTCCTCAGTTGTGTGCATATTATCTAGCACTTGTTGGGCTGTTCCCTGTTGGTGTACCCCTCTGTCCTGTCTACCCAGAGTCCTTCCTATCTTCACTGTGAATACTTCCTTAAATCTCATGTTGAGCTCCTCACATACCTTTTGATCGTTTCTTGAGAGTTCCCCACCTTCTTTCCTCAGACTGATCACCTGGTCTTCGACTGTTGTCTTTCTCCTAATGTGGCTAAACAGCAGTTTCGGGGCAGACTTCACTTTCGATGCTATGTCATTTTCGTACTGTCGCTGGGCCTCCCTCTTTATCTGTGCATATTCGTTTCTGGCTCTTCGACTGATCTCCTTGTTTTCCTGGGCCCTTTGCCTTCTGTACCTCTTCCGTTCTCTAATGCACTTAGTTTTTGCTTCCCTGCACCTTCGGATAAACCAAGGACTCGCTTTGGTCTTCCCATTGTTTCTGTTGCCCTTGGGAACAAACCTTTCCTCTGCCTCCTTGCATTTTGTTGTTACATATTCCATCATTTCATTTACTGACTTTCCTACAATTTCTCTGTCCCACTGAACCTCCTGCAGGTAGTTCCTCATGCCTGTGTAGTCCCCCCTTTTATAGTTTGGTTTTTCCCCTTCGATTCCTGTTACCCTCTTCACTTGTAACTCTACTATGTAATCAAAACTGAGGACTACGTTGTCACTAGCTCCGAGGGGCCTCTCGTATGTGATGTTATCAATGTCTGATCTACTCATGGTGAACACAAGGTCCAGTCTTGCTGGTTCATCCTTCACTCTCTCTCCGGTAGTGTCGCTGATGTGTTGATGCATGAGGTTTTCCAGTACCACATCCATCATCTTGGCTTTCCATGTTTTGGGGCCCCCATGAGGCTCCAGGTTTTCCCAATCGATCTCCCTGTGGTTGAAATCACCCATAACCAGTAACTTTGCTCTGCACGATTGAGCTCTTCGTGTCACCTCAGCCAGTGTGTTCACCATTGCTCTGTTGTTCTCATCATATTCCTCTCTTGGGCTCCTGCAGTTCTGTGGTGGGTTATACATCACAGCAATGACTACCTTATGTTCCCCAGATTGAATTGTACCTACTATGTAGTCCTTTCTCCAATCCCGTCCATGCCTTCAATTTCCTCAAAACTCCATCGGTTCTTTATGAGTAGTGTAACCCCTCCTACCCCTCTGCTCCATCTTTCCTCAGGATCTGATATCGCGGTGGGAAGACTGCATCTGTTATTGTCTCAGTGAGTTTCGTTTCTGTGACTGCTATGATGTCTGGGGACTTCTCATTTATTCTTTCATGTCACTCCTCATATTTACTTGATAATCCATCTGCGTTCGTGTACCACACCTTCAACTTCTTATCTATCACGGTGGTCCCGGAAAAATATTATGGTTGGGGAAGCGGGAGCCCTGGAGGGGGCCTATGGGAGTGTGCAGTGTGGGTGGGGTTAGTGAAGGGGTGGTGAGGGCCCATGGGGAGCTGCTGTAGAGTGGGGTTTGTGATGTGGGGGTGGGGGCAGAGGAAACAGTGTATAGGTTTTGGCTTAGATTGTTCAGTTGCATTGGGGTTGTCGCAGTATGGATGGGGTTAGTGATGGGGGGGAGGGGGCAGAGTGCGTGTGTGTGTGTGTACGTGTGTGTGTGTGTGTGTGTGTGTGTGTGTGTGTGTACTCAATTATTTGCGGTTACAGGGGTCGAGATATAGCTCCCGGCCCGCCTCTTCACTGGTCTCTAGTAGGTTCTCTCTCCGTGCTCCATGAGCTTTATCATACCTCGCCTTAAAACTATTTATGGTTCCTGCCTCCACTACATCACTTGGCTGACTATTCCACTTTCTGACAAGTCAATGACTAAAGAAGTGCTTTTTAACATCTCTCTGACTCATCTGAGTCTTCAACTTTCAATTGTGACCCCTTGTTTCTGTGTCCAATCTCTGGAACATCCTGTCTCTGTCCTCCTTGTCAATTCCTCGCAGTATTTTGTATGTCGTTATATCTACCCTAATCTTCCTCTCCTCCAGTGTCGTCAAGCTGATTTCCCTTAACCTTCCTTATTAGAACATTTCTCTGATTTCTAGAACTAGCCTTGTTGCAAATCTTTTTACTTTCTCTAATTTCTTGACGTGTTGGACTAGGTGTGGGTTCCATACTAGTGCTGCATACTCCAGTATGGGCCTGACGTATACGATGTATAGAGTCTTGAATGACTCCTTACTAAGGTATCGGAACGCTATTCTCAGGTTTGACAAGTGCCCATATGCTGCAGCAAATATCTGGTTGATGTGCGCTTCAATAGATGTGCTCGGTATTATACTCACCCCAAGATCCTTCTCCTTGATAGAGGTTTGCAGTCTTTGGCCACCTATCCTTTCCTTTCCCCGATCTTCATGACTTTGCATTTGGCGGGGTTAAATTCGAGGAGCCAGTTGCTGAACCAAGCTTCCAACCTGTCCTGGTCGCTTTGTAATCCTGCCTGGTCCACATGTGTGTGTGTGTGTATGCGTGTATGCGTGTATGCGTGTGTGTGTGTGTGTGTGTGTGTGTGTGTGTGTGTGTGTGTGTGTGTGTGTGTGTGTGTGTGTGTGTGTGTGTGTGTGTGTGTGTGTGTGTGTATTTATGTACACGCAAAAAAAACACAAGGGGAGTTGATTAATAGCTCTAGGCCTTTGGTGTTACAGTCACATCATTAGGAGCTTTCAAAGTTGCAGAAATGAGTAAGTAATCTCAGTAGATTCGTTCAGACGAACGCTTGATAGGACTGAGGGTAGGAGAGGCGGGAAACATACAGTGCCCCAGGCACACTAGTGCCTAGTGCCAAACAGACTGAGTATTATTGCAAAAGAGGATAGTCGACCCACAAGCAAAGAGAATGGAGTGGTTAACTAGCAAAATTAACAAGTGTAACATAACCATTATCAAAATTATCAATGTAGATGTGTATTGCAATTCTACCCATTTAAAGAAAATCGTTGAATGGTAAGCTTACCTAAAGCGTAGACTAACGGTCGAGCTTCAAAACGGGAAGCAAACCCCAAGCATTATTTCCTTGGAGTGGAACCCTTGCAGCCCAGAGCAGCCTTGGCACCCAGTCCCCAAAGATTTGTTAAGTCATTCCATGAATTCGTGAAAGATCGTAGACTTCACCTTATGACAGCTGACAAAGCCAGGGTGATAGTAATTATCGATAAAGTAGATTATAGTGGTAAAATGAACTTACTATTAGATGATAGGGAAGCTTATGCGCCCCTTAATAAAAACCCGTTGGATCAGGTCAATTGTGAGCTTAATAAACAACCTAGAACCTTATTGAAAAGTAATGAGGAACTGATTAAACATTTATCAGCTAAGTCGGCGACACTTCCTTATACGTATGGCTTCATTAAGACCCACACAAGTCCGGTTTTCCAGCGAGACCTATTAATAGCTATGTAGAATCGGCGACTTTTGCCCTGTTAAAATGGTTGGTAAAAAAATTATCCCCATTACTTGACAACATCTGGGAAGCTCACACTGACAGTTTGCAAAATGTTAACATGTCTAATAGGTTTACTCTACTAAGTTTCGACGTCACAGCTTTGTTCACCCTTGTAACTGTACCTTGATTTGTTAGCTTATTTGGAGAAAGAATTAGATGAGTTCCCATGCCATTTGATAAGAATACATATTATTATTGTTTTCATTAAGTTGCCTGCGGTTAATTGTAAGTTTGAATTTGATGAGAAATATTACTCTCAAAAGCAGGGAATGTCTATGGTAAATCCATTGTCTACCATATTAAGCAATTTGTATATGGAGTTTTTTTATTTACTACAAGTATATATTTACAAGGTACACAGTCCCTTTGTTATGTAGAGCATTTCGGGCAAATTAGGTCAGTTTTGTCCCAGGATGCGACTCACACTAGTCAACTAACACCCAGGTACCCATTTTAAACTGATGGATGAACAGGGACAGGGACACCAGGTGTCTTATGGAAACACGTCCCTAGTGTTTTCCAGCCGTACCAGAGGAGATTCGATCTCTGGACCTCAGAGTGTTAGCTGAATGCACTAGCGATCGAGCTGCGGGACACCTTAACGCTGTTGAAATATATCCTGCCCTGTGAAACTAAATGGTTCATATATGTGTGGATGACATTTTGTCTTTGGACGAATCATTTGGACCTTAATACATTTTCACCGAGACTTAGCTCTCTTGTCCCCTCTATTAAATTCACCGAAGAAAAAGAATTGAACTTTAAACTTCGATTTATAGATGTTCTGATCCACGGGGTTGATAGAATGTTTAAGTTTGCAGTATATAGGAAGGCCAGGAACGTGTGTACACATATCCACTATTACTCAAATCATGAACCTAGAACAAAAAGAAGTGCCTTTCTTACTATGTTTTTGAGAACTTAAAGGGTGTGTAGCCCTGAGTATTTGGATGAGGAAATTGGGAAACTCTTCGATATTGCTAAAAAACTGTTACCCTAAGGAGTTTGTAGAGACTGCTTTGTTGGCAGATAGAAAAACTTATTATAGGGCTTAACCTAGAATAACCCTTCATAATAAGAATGTTCTTGTCCTACCATACACTGAGAATTTATCAATCCTACCGAATGCCCTAAAAGAGACTCAATATACAATTAATTTGTTTTTTAAATTCATGGACTGTTAAGATTATGTTGATCAAGATTTCCCTTGAAACACTGTGTTGGTGGTGTGTACAGGATTGGATGGCAAGGCTGCAACTTATCCTATGTAGGACAGTCTGGCGAACCTCTAAATGTTAGAATTACACGACATCAGTATTCAGTAAAGACTGGTCAGGAATCAAATGCAATATTTAACAACACACGTGATAGAAATAATCCTACTAAGTGTTCTGTGGCTAAGGTCATTGTTCCATATACTTCATGGCTAGAAAGAAATATTCTTGAGTCTGCAATTACTAAACAAAATACACATTCATCATATAATGGTAGTAGTGGGTTGTTCAAACTAGATTCATTTATAACTGAGGTTATCACACACATTCTAAAACTGGATTCTTATATAAATGCTTCGGATTGTCTTAGCTGCCAGGGTTCCACTCCAAGGAATTAGGGATTGCAGTTTGTCTCCCCTTTTGAGGCTCGACTGATAGGCTACCTTGTAGGTAAGCTTTCCAGTGAACCATTTTCCTTAAGTGGGTGGAATTTCCCCTGAGACAATTGCCAGACACATCAATATTGCAATGAAAGTCCCATTGAAACTTTGGATAACCGTTGTGTTACCAATGATAATTTTGCTTGTTAACCACTCCAGTACTCTTGTTTGTGGCCCATCCTTTATTCCTATAATAATCAATCTATCTGTCACTAGGCACTGGGCACTCATCTGCCTGGAACACTGTATGTGTCCTGCCGCTCCTACCCTTAGTCTTAGCAAGCGTTCCTCTCAACGTATCTCCTGAGATTTCTTACTCATTTCTGCAACTCTGCAAGCTCCTATTCAAGTGTTGGTTTCAACACGAAAGGACTAGAGCTATTATTCAACTCCGCCTAAGGTTATTTTGCATCTACATTATATATATATATATATATATATATATATATATATATATATATATATATATATATATATATATATATATATATATATATATATATATATATATATATATATACATATATATATATATTATATATATACAATTCATACTCCGTCTAACTACGACCTGAAACCATGAATCTCACGGACCACGAGGGTAAGGGACCACACACCACACCCTATCAGCGCTCACACTCGCCATGTTTTGCCTTATGCCGGCAATATTCTGGAGCTGGGTATCTACAGGATCAATTTCATTCTCACCACATTAGTGACAACCTCCACGAACAGTTCATTTATCTAGGCAAACACAGCAACAAAGCTTTTCCTTTAAAGAATTAACGAGAGGAGAATTAAAATAGTCCTGTGGTTTGCTAGGGAGAAGCAGGCAAGTGAGTACGCATAGTAGACTAACATTATGTGCTACTGTGATATACACTGGGGAGTCAAGTATTTTACCTACTACTCTAGTGGTGGGTCAGATTCCTGGGTTTGAATCTCGGTTGGAATTTTCACTGCTTTAAAACCAGTTGTTTCCGTGGTTACATCGGCATCTGCCCTGTCCGTGGAGGCTGTCATGAACAAGAAGATAATGAAACTATTCCTGTGGTTTCCCCTTTTCCATAAATACCATAAAATGCATTAGACAGACATCACCTTGAATATGATAAACAATTCTTCCCTAAAATTATCAACTCGAAGTAGCCGAATGAGCAGAATGAAACAGCATTATTAACAGTTGGCTGTAGAGGATGTAATATTAGAAGGATAAATTCTCGCAGAACGGGAAGGATTCAAACCTATGGCAAGACAGTCGTATTGGTAATAGGTTTGTGTTCTATAACGCTGACCTGCTAGCTTTATGAATGGTTTACGATGTTTCTGAATTCTGCTTGTTCTAGTGTTTGTAACAGAAGGCGTAGATAACTGTAGACGCAATGATGGTTAACTGAGATATTAGTAATGTGGAGAAAGCATTAATGGTAATAGTCTGTACATAAAAAAAAGACATAGTCTGAAACATAATTGTAGTAATAGTAGCAGTGTAGCAGTACTAGGAGTATCTGTGCTGGAAGTTATATTTGCAGTAGAAGTAGTTAACTGTAGAGCTGATTAAGTCAACAGTTCAAGTATCTGAATCCAATGACAGAAATATGACCATGGGAGTTAGACTAGTTATAAATTCATTACTAGTAAGAATATGTATATGTCAGGATGGAAATATTTGCAGTATAAGTAGCTATAGCTATGTATTCATCTAGAAATATAAGCGTAGCTAACAGTATCAATAGTTAGGAGCAGCGGTAACCTAACTAAGAAGAGGACCAAAAATATTCATTCATGTTTCACTTTTCTCTGATGCACTTTTCAGTCCTCTTACTTATTCTTACTTATTCTTACTTATTCTCATTTCTCTAGTGAATCTAACCTACTTTAATTTTTATCTCTCTCTTATTTGAAAATTTATTTTCATTTATTATTAGTTTAATTTCTGCGTAAAAGCTAGCTTAATTGTTTCATTATATTTAAAGTAAATGTTTTGGAAGCAGTCAGCTGTTATTTCCATTAACTGTTAATTAAACTACTTTGGCTGTAATGTTATTTTATTTTTATTTTTTTTACATTTTCATGAACTATTGTTTAAACTTGCTTTGTCAACATGTATTGCAACAATGTTAATTGTTTAGCTTTTTATTATAATCGTTTTTATTTGCAAAATTGTTGTGCACGCTGTGACAGTTTACAATCTTTCTACAAGCATATTATGTTTGGTATATAATGTATTATTCAGTTGGTTGTTCTTTCCTCTTCTGTCCACCTGTTAGTAATCACGTCCACTTCTCCATCCGTTCATGAGTTCTTCGTTACGTTCGTTCTTTGAATGTTATCTTTCACGTTTGTTCGTTGTTCTGGACATTTAATGCAACACTATCTTGCTCAGTCTCTGCCTGTGTTTACATACGGATTAGACGTTGTATTTTCCAAGGACCGTGGGCTCAGCCTAGGGCTGAATGAGTTTTTTCTCTGACTGCCTTACAAGTGCTAACATATTATATTTTATAGCCATTTTGTTACTCGTAACAACTTTCTTGCAAGATATTAATTATTTTCGTTTATGTTACCAGTATATAGATGGGAAACGTGACTCTGCAAAATGCTTTCATTGCAAATCCAAACACACGTGACTGTATGTTTATATCTGATGTTTGAACGGTGAGATTACCTACTTCACCAGGCTCTCTTTCACATGGGAAGCCGTTCTGGAGATTTGCTTCCCGGGAGCTCATGTCTAACCTTGTGGGATCTAAATTTCATATGTTCACGAGCAAATTTCATTCTGTGCTAGGTCTAGTTCCTACTGATGTATTGCTAGATTCAGCCTGGTTTTATCTACTGTTATGAGAACTGCAGGTCACATAGACTTCTGTCTGAGTACACGATGCCCATGTTTTGGTTAGGTTAAAGTTATATAATTAATCACATATGCAACACCTGGGTATATTTATTAAGATGACGTTTCACCAGACAGTGGCTTTATCAATAATATCAAAAAGACTGAGGAAGTAGAAGACGAGATAATCAGTCCCTCAGACTAGGAGCAGGTGTTCAGTCTTGATGAATCTGAAGCATTGGCAGGGCTTCAGATACATAAAAAATTAAGTTTCAAAGATTTTAAACTTAAAGTTAATTGTAATAACACGATTGCGACAAACCACGGAACGGGTGGGGTTTCAACCCATGGGAAGTGAGTCGTAAAACTCCAGGCCAGCTAGCCCAGTGGCTTACACACCTGTCTCGAGATTTACGACTCACACGCCATGGGTTCTAACATTGCCCTTTCCGTAGTTTGGTATTCATACATGTTTTTGCCTATATATATATATATATATATATATATATATATATATATATATTTTTTTTTTTTTATTATCACACCGGCCGATTCCCACCAAGGCAGGGTGGCCCGAAAAAGAAAAACTTTCACCATCATTCACTCCATCACTGTCTTGCCAGAAGGGTGCTTTACACTACAGTTTTTAAACTGCAACATTAACACCCCTCCTTCAGAGTGCAGGCACTGTACTTCCCATCTCCAGGACTCAAGTCCGGCCTGCCGGTTTCCCTGAATCCCTTCATAAATGTTACTTTGCTCACACTCCAACAGCACGTCAAGTATTAAAAACCATTTGTCTCCATTCACTCCTATCAAACACGCTCACGCATGCCTGCTGGAAGTCCAAGCCCCTCGCACACAAAACCTCCTTTACCCCCTCCCTCCAACCCTTCCTAGGCCGACCCCTACCCCGCCTTCCTTCCACTACAGACTGATACACTCTTGAAGTCATTCTGTTTCGCTCCATTCTCTCTACATGTCCGAACCACCTCAACAACCCTTCCTCAGCCCTCTGGACAACAGTTTTGGTAATCCCGCACCTCCTCCTAACTTCCAAACTACGAATTCTCTGCATTATATTCACACCACACATTGCCCTCAGACATGACATCTCCACTGCCTCCAGCCTTCTCCTCGCTGCAACATTCATCACCCACGCTTCACACCCATATAAGAGCGTTGGTAAAACTATACTCTCATACATTCCCCTCTTTGCCTCCAAGGACAAAGTTCTTTGTTTCCACAGACTCCTAAGTGCACCACTCACTCTTTTTCCCTCATCAATTCTATGATTCACCTCATCTTTCATAGACCCATCCGCTGACACGTCCACTCCCAAATATCTGAATACGTTCACCTCCTCCATACTCTCTCCCTCCAATCTGATATTCAATCTTTCATCACCTAATCTTTTTGTTATCCTCATAACCTTACTCTTTCCTGTATTCACCTTTAATTTTCTTCTTTTGCACACCCTACCAAATTCATCCACCAATCTCTGCAACTTCTCTTCAGAATCTCCCAAGAGCACAGTGTCATCAGCAAAGAGCAGCTGTGACAACTCCCACTTTGTGTGTGATTCTTTATCTTTTAACTCCACGCCTCTTGCCAAAACCCTCGCATTTACTTCTCTTACAACCCCATCTATAAATATATTAAACAACCACGGTGACATCACACATCCTTGTCTAAGGCCTACTTTTACTGGGAAAAAATTTCCCTCTTTCCTACATACTCTAACTTGAGCCTCACTATCCTCGTAAAAACTCTTCACTGCTTTCAGTAACCTACCTCCTACACCATACACTTGCAACATCTGCCACATTGCCCCCCTATCCACCCTGTCATACGCCTTTTCCAAATCCATAAATGCCACAAAGACCTCTTTAGCCTTATCTAAATACTGTTCACTTATATGTTTCACTGTAAACACCTGGTCCACACACCCCCTACCTTTCCTAAAGCCTCCTTGTTCATCTGCTATCCTATTCTCCGTCTTACTCTTAATTCTTTCAATTATAACTCTACCATACACTTTACCAGGTACACTCAACAGACTTATCCCCCTATAATTTTTGCACTCTCTTTTATCCCCTTTGCCTTTATACAAAGGAACTATGCATGCTCTCTGCCAATCCCTAGGTACCTTACCCTCTTCCATACATTTATTAAATAATTGCACCAACCACTCCAAAACTATATCCCCACCTGCTTTTAACATTTCTATCTTTATCCCATCAATCCCGGCTGCCTTACCCCCTTTCATTTTACCTACTGCCTCACGAACTTCCCCCACACTCACAACTGGCTCTTCCTCACTCCTACAAGATGTTATTCCTCCTTGCCCTATACACGAAATCACAGCTTCCCTATCTTCATCAACATTTAACAATTCCTCAAAATATTCCTTCCATCTTCCCAATACCTCTAACTCTCCATTTAATAACTCTCCTCTCCTATTTTTAACTGACAAATCCATTTGTTCTCTAGGCTTTCTTAACTTGTTAATCTCACTCCAAAACTTTTTCTTATTTTCAACAAAATTTGTTGATAACATCTCACCCACTCTCTCATTTGCTCTCTTTTTACATTGCTTCACCACTCTCTTAACTTCTCTCTTTTTCTCCATATACTCTTCCCTCCTTGCATCACTTCTACTTTGTAAAAACTTCTCATATGCTAACTTTTTCTCCCTTACTACTCTCTTTACATCATCATTCCACCAATCGCTCCTCTTCCCTCCTGCACCCACTTTCCTGTAACCACAAACTTCTGCTGAACACTCTAACACTACATTTTTAAACCTACCCCATACCTCTTCGACCCCATTGCCTATGCTCTCATTAGCCCATCTATCCTCCAATAGCTGTTTATATCTTACCCTAACTGCCTCCTCTTTTAGTTTATAAACCTTCACCTCTCTCTTCCCTGATGCTTCTATTCTCCTTGTATCCCATCTACCTTTTACTCTCAGTATAGCTACAACTAGAAAGTGATCTGATATATCTGTGGCCCCTCTATAAACATGTACATCCTGAAGTCTATTCAACAGTCTTTTATCTACCAATACATAATCCAACAAACTACTGTCATTTCGCCCTACATCATATCGTGTATACTTATTTATCCTCTTTTTCTTAAAATATGTATTACCTATAACTAAACCCCTTTCTATACAAAGTTCAATCAAAGGGCTCCCATTATCATTTACACCTGGCACCCCAAACTTACCTACCACACCCTCTCTAAAAGTTTCTCCTACTTTAGCATTCAAGTCCCCTACCACAATTACTCTCTCACTTGGTTCAAAGGCTCCTATACATTCACTTAACATCTCCCAAAATCTCTCTCTCTCCTCTGCATTCCTCTCTTCTCCAGGTGCATACACGCTTATTATGACCCACTTCTCGCATCCAACCTTTACTTTAATCCACATAATTCTTGAATTTACACATTCATATTCTCTTTTCTCCTTCCATAACTGATCATTTAACATTACTGCTACCCCTTCCTTTGCTCTAACTCTCTCAGATACTCCAGATTTAATCCCATTTATTTCCCCCCACTGAAACTCTCCTACCCCCTTCAGCTTTGTTTCGCTTAGGGCCAGGACATCCAACTTCTTTTCATTCATAACATCAGCAATAATCTGTTTCTTGTCATCCGCACTACATCCACGCACATTTAAGCAACCCAGTTTTATAAAGTTTTTCTTCTTCTCTTTTTTAGTAATTGTATACAGGAGAAGGGGTTACTAGCCCATTGCTCCCGGCATTTTAGTCGCCTCATACGACACGCATGGCTTACGGAGGAAAGATTCTTTTCCACTTCCCCATGGACAATAGAAGAAATAAAAAAGAACAAGAGCTATTTAGAAAAAAGAGAAAAACCTAGATGTATGTATATATATATATGCATGTGCGTGTCTGTGAAGTGTGACCAAAGTGTAAGTAGGAGTAGCAAGATATCCCTGTTATCTTAGCGTGTTTATGAGACAGAAAAAGAAACCAGCAATCCTACCATCATGCAAAACAGTTACAGGTTTTTGTTTCACAGTCATCTGGCAGGACGGTAGTACTTCCCTGGGTGGTTGCTGTCTACCAACCTACTACTCTTATATCTACATATATATATATATACATATATATATATATATATATATATATATATATATATATATATATATATATATATATATATACATATATATATCTTTCTTTCAACACATTGGCTGTATCCCACCGAGGCAGGGTGGCCCAAAAGGAAAAACGAAAGTTTCTCCTTTTACATTTAGTGATACATACAGGAGAATGGGTTACTAGCCCCTTGCTCCCGGCATTTTAGTTGCCTCTTACAACACGCATGGCTTACAGAGGAAGAATTCTGTTCCACTTCCCCATGGAGATAAGAGAAAATAAACAAGAAGAAGAACTAGAAAGAAAATAGAAGAAAACCCAGAGGGGTGTGTATATATATGTTTGTACATGTATGTGTAGTGTGACCTAAGTGTAAGTAGAAGTAGCAAGACGTACCTGAAATGTTGTATGTGTTTGAGACAGAAAAAAAAAAAGACACCAGCAACGCTACCATCATGTAAAACAATTACAGGTTTCAGTTTTACACTCACCTGGCAGGACGGTAGTACCTCCCACGGTGGTTGCTGTCTATCAACCTACTACCTAGTATATATATATATATATATATATATATATATATATATATATATATATATATATATATATATATATATATATATATATATATATATATATATATAACTGTTTTGCATGATGGTAGGATTGCTGGTTTCTTTTTCTGTCTCATAAACACGCTAGATAACAGGGATATCTTGCTACTCCTACTTACACTTTGGTCACACTTCACAGACACGCACATGCATATATATATACATACATCTAGGTTTTTCTCCTTTTTCTAAATAGCTCTTGTTCTTCTTTATTTCTTCTATTGTCCATGGGGAAGTGGGAAAGAATCTTTCCTCCGTAAGCCATGCGTGTCGTATGAGGCGACTAAAATGCCGGGAGCAATGGGCTAGTAACCCCTTCTCCTGTAGACACTTACTAAAAAAGAGAAGAAGAAAAACTTTATAAAACTGGGATGCTTAAATGTGCGTGGATGTAGTGCGGATGACAAGAAACAGATGATTGCTGATGTTATGAATGAAAAGAAGTTGGATGTCCTGGCCCTAAGCGAAACAAAGCTGAATTGGGTAGGAGAGTTTCAGTGGGGGGAAATAAATGGGATTAAATCTGGAGTATCTGAGAGAGTTAGAGCAAAGGAAGGGGTAGCAGTAATGTTAAATGATCAGTTATGGAAGGAGAAAAGAGAATATGAATGTGTAAATTCAAGAATTATGTGGATTAAAGTAAAAGTTGGATGCGAGAAGTGGGTCATAATAAGCGTGTATGCACCTGGAGAAGAGAGGAATGCAGAGGAGAGAGAGAGATTTTGGGAGATGTTAAGTGAATGTATAGGAGCCTTTGAACCAAGTGAGAGAGTAATTGTGGTAGGGGACCTGAATGCTAAAGTAGGAGAAACTTTTAGAGAGGGTGTGGTAGGTAAGTTTGGGGTGCCAGGTGTAAATGATAATGGGAGCCCTTTGATTGCACTTTGTATAGAAAGGGGTTTAGTTATAGGTAATACATATTTTAAGAAAAAGAGGATAAATAAGTATACAAGATATGATGTAGGGCGAAATGACAGTAGTTTGTTGGATTATGTATTGGTAGATAAAAGACTGTTGAGTAGACTTCAGGATGTACATGTTTATAGAGGGGCCACAGATATATCAGATCACTTTCTAGTTGTAGCTTGTTGCAACCCCTGAATGGGTTACAATGATTATTATGTATATATAATGTATATTATCTTTTCATATAATTTTATATTGCTTATATTTGCGATAATAGCTAAATCGTAAATGTATGACTTTATATTATTATTTGACTGTTATATTCTTATTTGACTTCTGTTGTTAGGATGTATATAAAATGTGCTCAGTTAGTCTTGATTGTCAAACTATTGTAATTATCGCTTGTCGCTCGTTATACTGCCGGCTTCTGAGCTGCAGTTGTCCACGTAGCTATCACGTGATCGAGGGGGGGGGGTGTCCTCACCTCTCGTGAAGTTTTCAGTCTGCTCTAGACTCGCTTGCTGGTTGGACAGATTGTCTGTCTCATTATTCTTGTTAGTTCTGTAGAACTTTGTTCACAGAACATTGTAAAGACTTTGTGATTTTCGACGTTGTACTGAGGTTGTGTGTCGCTTAGACACTCTGAGTATCTCAGGTCCTTAGCTATAGCTTCTGACCTAATTTTGTACTGGTTTCTGTGTATTGTCACAGTCGCGTTTTTCCTATGCTGAACGTAGATTCAGTATTATGGGAGTTTTGTAACTTTTGTGGAGGATCTGCAGATGGTCCCTACTTAGTGTCGTTATATTATCTCCTTGTTCCTGATTCTGTGTCGCAGTCGCTTGATATTGCATTGCTATTGGGCTTAGCATTCTTTGTTGTTCAAGCAAACTGTTCGGGTTGCCAGTCGGTCAAGAAGTTAGTTTATTTGAGGATTTTGTCAGTCACTTGTTTAAGTCTTATTCGAGTCTTGAGACATAGCTAACTACTTAAGAGCACTTACACGCATACACACACTTGTACATATTTGTAATATCTTATTGAATGTTAATGTATCTGACGGTACTTAAGAATTATAAATGTGATATGTGCTTTCAGCACAATAATATTGAACTCGAGAGATTGATTTTATTTTGATTGCTGTAATTAATTTAATTTGATAATATACCTCTAGACAACTTACTACTTAATAAATTTATTAAATTTTAATTTCTCTAGTTAGTAGCCTACCAGTTATAATCCTAAAGCACTATTGAACCATACTGAATTTTAATGGATAATTGGACAAGGATACTGACTACTTGTTACGAAAACCCGGAAACAGGCTGGATGCTAGAAGGGCAGTCCTTTCTAGTATTCACTGGAGATCTCTAAGCTTTTAGAATCGCGTTTTTTGTAACAAATGGGGGCCTGTCCGGGAGGCTTTTGATCCAAGGTGTTGGAGAAGTTGTCCAGTTTGACATACTAGTACTTCTATGGTCAAACACTTTGAGTACTTTCCTAATCTGAAGACTTTGAGTTTAGTCTTGTACAACATACCAGGTGGATGTATGTACCTGACTGAGTCTCTTGATCCAAGGAGATGGAAATACTGTTTATGAGCTCTAGCTCTAAGACATCCAACACTAAAATTCCTATTAGGATTATAGTTTCCCATAATCACTCTCTCGTAGTACAATTATTTTCGTGATGTATGCCAAAGTGAAACAGTTAATTGATACTCTGACTTTGTCTGAGTTAAGTACGTTAAAACTTCAGACGTGTTGGCAAGTAGCCAAGTATCTCGGTGTGACGTATAACAGGAATTACACCGCAGAAACTGTCAGAGCGTTAATTAAATATATATTGTTTCCTGCTCATACAGAGAAGTCTGATTATGATTCAGATTCAGAAAGCCTAGTGTCACAATTAGGAAGTATGGCTCTATTTGAAGTTGATGAAAGAGCAACTAAGGCAGAAGTGAGCCTCGTGTCTGAGCCTAGTGTAGCTCAGTTCTTGCTCACACCTTCCCGCCTCACTGACACTATAGTACAGAGTGTAGCTGGTTGGATGATGCAGCCTAATACTAGTACAGTGTATGATACACCTGTATCTACTTATCCTAGACCAGATCTAGACTCTCTAGAGACGGCTGGACCAAGTGTCCGACCTAAGGTCCGTCCAGACCATGTTAATTTCCCTACTCCTCCATTACCCACTGGTCCTATCTCTCAGGAACAGTTTGAGAGGTTGGAACGCCTCATTATGTTGCAGACTGCACAAATTGAGGCACAGAGGAGATTGAACGAAGAAGATTTCCAAAGAGAAAATGTTCGTCTGGGAAGACAACAGACTGATATATCACAGGACACATTTAATGTGCAGAAAGCTGCATCTGTGGTTCCTAAGTTTTTTGAAAGTGACTTAGACACATATTTTGATGTGTTTGAGAACCAGGCACGTGCTATGAACTGGCCACGTAAGCATTGGGCAACATTGCTGCATACAGCATTGACAGGAAGAGCTCAAACTTGTACGGCTGCTTTGCCATTTGCCAAGTACATTAGTTATGACGCTGTCAAACAAACAATTCTAGAGACGTATAACTCGTTACCTGTAAGTTATCAAAGAGCATTTCGTACGTTACAACGACGACAAGATCAAACTTGTGTAGAGTTTGCTCGTGAGAAAAAAGTTGCATTTCAGAGGTGGTGTAGAGCTGCTAAATGTAACAACTATGACAGCCTTGTTCAGTTGTTACTACATGAAGAGTTTAACAACTGTATGCCTGCTGACATACAAGAATATCTGATCGATCATACTACCTCGGATATTCTGGAAACTGCAGCATTAGCAGACAATTACGAGATTTCTCACAAACTTGTACGTACTAAAACACAAAGAAACAAGGTAACTAAAGATTGTCCTAGAAGTTGGCAACCTAAATCAGCTGCTCATTGCCGGCCTGATGTACCTGCTACTGTAACTTCTCGTACCTTTACCAGGAAAACTCACAATCCTGAATCTGTCTCTGTGGCTAGACAGAAATCTGGTATCGAGAAGAAGAAAGTTAAATGTACCTATTGTAACAGAAAAGGACATGCTAGAGAGTATTGCTATAAATTAGAAAGAGATATGAGAAGCAGTCGTGCGGCTGGCGCCCCCACTCAAGTCGTATCCTCTTCCGAGCAACAAAGGCACCAAAATCCTAGTAATACCTCTGATCCTACTGTTTTAGATAATGTTACTCAGGATAGATGACTAGCATCAGAAAGTGTATCTGACGAAAAGATTCGTTCAGCGATGAGTCCTTACTTTTCGAGAGATAAAGTAGGATTTGACGAATCACATCTAACTGAGATAATTTCTTTCAGACACTGGCAGTTATCTCACGTTATTAAGAGAAGATGTACTGCCCATAACTGACGATACCTATTGCAAGATAGATGTATTGTTAGAAGCCTATGGAGGGGCTGTTATAAAAGTGCCTCTGCACAAAGTTTATATTGAAACAAGCTATTATACTGGTTATATTTCAGTGGGTATATCCAGTGGTGTATTTCCCATCAGGTCAGTGGACTTGTTAATAGGGAACGATATCCTTCATGCTGGTATATGTAAAGAACCACTTGTGATTGATAATAACACTGATGATAATTATGCCATTGAAGCTTGTAGAGAGAAACCTATTTTATTTCCTCTCAGTGCAATTACTAGAGCTATGTCAAAGATACAACAACCATCCTTGTCTCCTGTTGAGTTAGTTGATGACAATGATTTGGGGTTGAATATGTTGTTTAGTGATGCTCTGCGCCCAGGGTCGTTAACACTGACTCCCCCCGGTCATCAACCTAGTCAGGACACAACTGACATTAAATTTCTAACTCATGATGATTTAATCAAGGATCAGTTTGTTGATCAGTCACTGGAAAGACTGAGAGATATAGCAGTTACTGAGAGTGAAGCAAAGGATCTCGATAATTGTTACTATTATAGTAATGGTGTACTGATGGAGAAAAATACATGTAAGTTGTCAGCTGATAGTGTTTCCACCACAGTCAAGCATCTAGTTGTGTTACCAGATACATTTCGTGAACAAGCTATTGATTTTGCTCACAATAGTCCCATAGGAGGACATTTGGGTGTCAAGAAGACACTCGGTAAACTGGCAAAACATTTTACTTGGCCAAAGATGAAGGAAACAGTAGCTGATCATGTGCGATGTTGCCACGTGTGTCAAGTGACAGGCAAGCCAGCGCACACACCTCCACCTGCGCCTCTCATTCCTATCACCGTGCGTGGGGAACCATTCTCACGTCTTATTATTGATTGTGTTGGTCCTTTGCCTAGAACCAAACTAGGAAACCAATGCTTATTTACTATTATGGACGCTGCAACACGCTATCCCGAAGCTATTCCTATGAGAAAAATTAATGCTTGTGCTATTGTGAGAGCGCTGATGAAATTTTTCTCCCAGGTTGGATTGCCACGAGAGATACAATCAGATCAGGGATCTAATTTCACTTCTAAGATCTTTCGAGAAGCATTATCACACCTAGGAGTAAAGTCTGTACTTTCAACCAGTTATCATCCACAGTCACAAGGTGCTCTAGAGAGATTTCATCAGACACTGAAGTCCATGATGAGAGCTTATTGTGAACATTTTTCTAGAGACTGGGATGAGGGTATACCTTTTCTTCTGTTCGCTATGAGAGAAAGTGAGCAAGAAAGTCTCGGATTTAGTCCGTTTGAATTAATATTCGGACACCAAGTGCGTGGTCCTCTCGCAGTGTTAAAAGACGTGTGGACAGGAAAATCAAATCCATCATTGAGTACTTCACCTTCATTAATGCAGCAACATTTGACAGCAGCTAGAGAGCTAGCTTCGAAAAACCTAGTTTCAGCCCAAGCTAGAATGAAGCAACATTATGACAAGCGTGCTGTCTCTCGTTCTTTTAAAGCAGGAGATAAGGTGATGGCTCGGAAATTAGTACCAGGTCATGCTCTACAAGCCAGGTATGATGGTCCCCTGGAAGTAGTGAAAAAGCTTAGCGACGTAAATTATTTGGTACGTACGCCTGGGAAAAAGAAATCTAATCATGTGTACCATGTTAACCAGCTCAAGGCATACTACACTAGTCCTCTACCTACTACTTCTATTCTTCCTAGAACAGAGGAAGAAAACGTCAGTCTACCTGACATCTCTAGAGGTATAGAGGTTCGTTTAGAAAATTCAGTGACTCTACAATCACTAGACGATTTTCTTAGTAACCTTGGAATTGATAAAGCTGGTGATATTAAAAACATGATTTTGCATTTCCCTGAATTGTTCGGTGATGTTCCTAAACGTTGTACTCTAGGTGTACATGACGTTGATGTACAGGGAGCATCACCCATTAAGCAATCACCATATAGGATGAGTCCAACAAAGCATAAAGCATTGAAAGAAGAGGTTGATTTTCTGTTATCTCACGGACTTATTGAACGCAGTAAAAGTCCATGGGCATCTCCCTGTATTTTAGTGCCTAAACCTGACGGTAGTTTCAGGATGTGCACTGATTACAAGAAAGTGAACTCTGTCACCTTGCCTGATGGTTATCCTCTACCTCGCATTGACGACCTTATTGACTGTGTGTCAGGAGCCCAGTTTGTCAGCCGTTTAGATCTCTTACGAGGCTATTATCAATTCCCGCTTACTGAACGTGCTCAAGAAATATCTGCTTTTACTGTTCAAGATGGATTGTTTAACTACCTCGTCACCCCCTTCGGCCTATGTAACGCGGCTTCTTCATTCCAGCGTATAATGAACGAGTTGACCCACAACTTAGAAGGAGTAGAAGCCTACCTTGATGACTTAGTGGTGTACAGTGACGAGTGGGAACAGCACTTGACGCGTCTCAGAGCATTGTTTAAGAGACTCGCGCACTACAACTTCACTGTTAACTTAGCTAAATGTAGTTTTGGTCAAGCCAAGATTACCTATCTAGGCTTTTGTATCGGCAAAGGTGAGGTTGCTCCTATTGAGGCTAAGGTTCGTGCAATTTCTGAATTTCCAGTGCCACAGGATAGGAAAGGAGTACAGAGATTCCTGGGTATGGCAGGATATTATCGCAGGTTCTGTCCAAACTTTTCTCAGATTGCAGCTCCTCTTACTGAGCTTACTAGTAGCAAAGTTCAGTTCACCTGGACTAGAGATTGTTCAGACTCGTTTAAAAGGTTGAAGCGCTTGCTATCCTCTGCTCCTGTGTTGAAAAGTCCTAATTTCAATCTTCCCTTCTTTTTACATATAGATGCGAGTGGTTATGCAGTGGGCGCTGTGCTGCTCCAACAGTCAACATCCACTGACATTCTCCATCCTATATGTTACTGTTCATCTAAGCTTAAACGACACCAGAAAAATTATGCCACTATTGAGAAAGAGGCTCTAGCTCTTGTGGTGTCCTTGGAACATTTTGACGTGTATTTGGGCACTTCCCCATTTAAAATTAACGTTTTTTCAGACCACAATCCACTCACCTACATAAACACTATGAAAAGTAAAAATGCTAGGATCATGAGGTGGGCCCTCAGAATCCAACCTTATTCTATTAGTATAAAACACATAAGTGGTCATTGTAATGTAATTGCTGACGCTCTGTCTCGTCCTTAATAATTATCAGTTACATTAAATTAACGTAATTTTATGCCCAAATACCTTTTGTTACTTGCTATGTCAAATTCAGTAAAGTAACTTAATCCCTCCATCCCATATTAACTATATATACTCATGTCTAATTATTATATTTATATATTCACAGTATTGTGTGTAAAGAGACAAGCTGAGTGTTGAGTGGGTAGTGTTGTGTGGGTGATGTACTGCGTGACGCAACACTGTCCTGCCGCAGACCCCTCCCCCCCTCACTACACACCTTAAGCTGCTTCATACTCAGATGTTCATACTGCCTAGCATTCCACAACCACTACTTAAGAGTGGAATGCAGTCTCCTCTACTATGATCGAGCCTCAACGTGCCCTCCTTGTCAGCGCTATCCTGTCTCTACACTGATGTACGTAACCACGAGTATAAAGAGATACGATACTGTGTACTGCCCTAGTACTAGGGGCATATCCTAGTGACGGACGCTGTGAAATTGTAGAGGTGCTTGGCACAAGAGAGACTAATTAATATTTATTTTGATAATAATATTGATATGAGTAACCAGAAATAATGTGAAAGACATTCATGCAACTCCTAGTGCGACCCTCTGTCGTGTTGGGGGGGGGGGGTGTTGCAACCCCTGAATGGGTTACAATGATTATTATGTATATATAATGTATATTATCTTTTCATATAATTTTATATTGCTTATATTTGCGATAATAGCTAAATCGTAAATGTATGACTTTGTATTATTAATTTGACTGTTATATTCTTATTTGACTTATGTTGTTAGGATGTATATAAAATGTGCTCAGTTAGTCTTGATTGTCAAACTACTGTAATTATCGCTTGTCGCTCGTTATACTGCCGGCTTCTGAGCTGCAGTTGTCCACGTAGCTATCACGTGATCGAGGGGGGGGTGTCCTCACCTCTCGTGAAGTTTTCAGTCTGCTCTAGACTCGCTTGCTGGTTGGACAGATTGTCTGTCTCATTATTCTTGTTAGTTCTGTAGAACTTTGTTCACAGAACATTGTAAAGACTGTGATTTTCGACGTTGTACTGAGGTTGTGTGTCGCTTAGACACTCTGAGTATCTCAGGTCCTTAGCTATAGCTTCTGACCTAATTTTGTACTGGTTTCTGTGTATTGTCACAGTCGCGTTTTTCCTATGCTGAACGTAGATTCAGTATTATGGGAGTTTTGTAACTTTTGTGGAGGATCTGCAGATGGTCCCTACTTAGTGTCGTTATATTATCTCCTTGTTCCTGATTCTGTGTCGCAGTCGCTTGATATTGCATTGCTATTGGGCTTAGCATTCTTTGTTGTTCAAGCAAACTGTTCGGGTTGCCAGTCGGTCAAGAAGTTAGTTTATTTGAGGATTTTGTCAGTCACTTGTTTAAGTCTTATTCGAGTCTTGAGACATAGCTAACTACTTAAGAGCACTTACACGCATACACACACTTGTACATATTTGTAATATCTTATTGAATGTTAATGTATCTGACGGTACTTAAGAATTATAAATGTGATATGTGCTTTCAGCACAATAATATTGAACTCGAGAGATTGATTTTATTTTGATTGCTGTAATTAATTTAATTTGATAATATACCTCTAGACAACTTACTACTTAATAAATTTATTAAATTTTAATTTCTCTAGTTAGTAGCCTACCAGTTATAATCCTAAAGCACTATTGAACCATACTGAATTTTAATGGATAATTGGACAAGGATACTGACTACTTGTTACGAAAACCCAGAAACAGGCTGGATGCTAGAAGGGCAGTCCTTTCTAGTATTCACTGGAGATCTCTAAGCTTTTAGAATCGCGTTTTTTGTAACATAGCTACACTGAGAGTAAAAGGTAGATGGGATACAAGGAGAATAGAAGCATCAGGGAAGAGAGAGGTGAAATTTTATAAACTAAAAGAGGAGGCAGTTAGGGTAAGATATAAACAGCTATTGGAGGATAGATGGGCTAATGAGAACATAGGCAATGGGGTCGAAGAGGTATGGGGTAGGTTTAAAAATGTAGTGTTAGAGTGTTCAGCAGAAGTTTGTGGTTACAGGAAAGTGGGTGCGGGAGGGAAGAGGAGCGATTGGTGGAATGATGATGTAAAGAGAGTAGTAAGGGAGAAAAAGTTAGCATATGAGAAGTTTTTACAAAGTAGAAGTGATGCAAGGAGGGGAGAGTATATTGAGAAAAAGAGAGAGGTTAAGAGAGTGGTGAAGCAATGTAAAAAGAGAGCAAATGAGAGAGTGGGTGAGAAGTTATCAACAAATTTTGTTGAAAATAAGAAAAAGTTTTGGAGTGAGATTAACAAGTTAACAAAGCCTAGAGAACAAATGGATTTGTCAGTTAAAAATAGGAGAGGAGAGTTATTAAATGGAGAGTTAGAGGTATTGGGAAGATGGAGGGAATATTTTGAGGAATTGTTAAATGTTGATGAAGATAGGGAAGCTGTGCTTTCGTGTATAGGACAAGGAGGAATAACATCTTGTAGGAGTGAGGAAGAGCCAGTTGTGAGTGTGGGGGAAGTTCGTGAGGCAGTAGGTAAAATGAAAAGGGGTAAGGCAGCCAGGATTGATGGGATAAAGATAGAAATGTTAAAAGCAGGTGGGGATATAGTTTTGGAGTGGTTGGTGCAATTATTTAATAAATGTATGGAAGAGGGTAAGGTACCTAGAGATTGGCAGTGAGCATGCATAGTTCCTTTGTATAAAGGCAAAGGGGATAAAAGAGAGTGCAAAAATTATAGGGGGTTAAGTCTGCTGAGTATACCTGGTAAAGTGTATGGTAGAGTTATTATTGAAAGAATTAAGAGTAAGACGGAGAATAGGATAGCAGATGAACAAGGAGGCTTTAGGAAAGGTAGGGGGTGTGTGGACCAGGTGTTTACAGTGAAACATATAAGTGAACAGTATTTAGATAAGGTTAAAGAGGTCTTTGTGGCATTTATGGATTTGGAAAAGGCGTATGACAGGGTGGATAGGGGGGCAATGTGGCAGATGTTGCAAGTGTATGGTGTAGGAGGTAGGTTACTGAAAGCAGTGAAGAGTTTTTACGAGGATAGTGAGGCTCAAGTTAGAGTATGTAGGAAAGAGGGAAATTATTTCCCAGTAAAAGTAGGCCTTAGACAAGGATGTGTGATGTCACCGTGGTTGTTTAATATATTTATAGATGGGGTTGTAAGAGAAGTAAATGCGAGGGTCTTGACAAGAGGCGTGGAGTTAAAAGATAAAGAATCACACACAAAGTGGGAGTTGTCACAGCTGCTCTTTGCTGATGACACTGTGCTCTTGGGAGATTCTGAAGAGAAGTTGCAGAGATTGGTGGATGAATTTGGTAGGGTGTGCAAAAGAAGAAAATTAAAGGTGAATACAGGAAAGAGTAAGGTTATGAGGATAACAAAAAGATTAGGTGATGAAAGATTGAATATCAGATTGGAGGGAGAGAGTATGACTTCAAGAGTGTATCAGTCTGTAGTGGAAGGAAGGCGGGGTAGGGGTCGGCCTAGGAAAGGTTGGAGAGAGGGGGTAAAGGAGGTTTTGTGTGCGAGGGGCTTGGACTTCCAGCAGGCATGCGTGTGCGTGTTTGATAGGAGTGAATGGAGACAAATGGTTTTTAATACTTGACGTGCTGTTGGAGTGTGAGCAAAGTAACATTTATGAAGGGGTTCAGGGAAACCGGCCGGCCGGACTTGAGTCCTGGAGATGGAAAGTACAGTGCCTGCAGTCTGAAGGAGGGGTGTTAATGTTGCAGTTTAAAAACTGTAGTGTAAAGCACCCTTCTGGCAAGACAGTGATGGAGTGAATGATGGTGAAAGTTTTTCTTTTTCGGGCCACCCTGCCTTGGTGGGAATCGGCCAGTGTGATAATAATAATAATATATATATATATATATATATATATATATATATATATATATATATACATGTATATATATATATGTCGTGCCGAATATGTAAAACTGGTCAATTAGCAAGAACTCATTTAAAATTAAGTCCTTTCTGAAATTTTCTCTTATACGATTAAAGACATATTTTTTTAATTAATGTTAATGTAAAAAAATTTAATTTTGCACCAAAAGAATCTTAGAAAACTTACCTAACCTTATTATAACAAAAGCAATTTATTTTAGCCTAACCCAACTAAATATATTATAAATATGTTTACAGTAATTTAGTACTAAACAAACACAATCAAATATATTTTTTTCGTTAGGTTCAGAATGATTTTGGCGAAATTATTGCATACACAAATTTTCACTTGTCCTATATGGCAAGATGAGCGTTGCTATTTTAAGCTAAGATCGCAAATTCTGCCTATTCGGCACGACATATATATATATATATATATATATATATATATATATATATATATATATATATATATATATATATGCACCACGCAGAAACAAGCTGCTATATACAAAGAAAGATCGAAGTCAACAGGATTTGAAACTACTACTGAGAATGGTCAAGATTCCCAGGGAGCGCTCTAGTCCACTCGACCACACAAATGCCACATAGACTGGGAAGCCTGGTTCACAAGCCATGTTTCTTTCCCAGCCCGGGCACGTCAGTCAGCCTCAAGCATGGATTCAAGCTATTTCAATTTTCTTCTGTATGTTCTGACCTCTCAAGCAATTTTCATATCAATGCACCACTCAGAATCAAGCTGGTGTATACAAAGAAAGGTCGCAGTCAGCAAGATTCCAAACTTCTACTGGGGACTGTCAAGATAGAAACATGGCTTGTGAACCAGGCTGCCCAGTCTATGTGGAATTTGTGTGGCCGAGTGGACAAGAGCGCTGCCTGGGAATCTTAGCCGTCCCGAATAGTAGTTTCGAATTTGCTGACTGCGATCTTTCTCATATATATATATATATATATATATATATATATATATATATATATATATATATATATATATATATATATATATATATATATATATATATATATATATATATATATATATATATATATATATATATATATATATATATATATATATATATATATATATATATATATATATTCTTTCAACACACTGGCCGTATCCCACCGAGGCGGGGTGGCCCAAAAGGAAAAACGAAAGTTTCTCATTTTATATTTAGTAATATATACAGGAGAAGAGGTTACTAGCCCCTTGCTCCCGGCATTTTAGTTGCCTCTTACAACACGCATGGCTTACGGAGGAAGAATTCTGTTCCACTTCCCCATGGAGGTAAGAGGAAATAAACAAGAACAAGAACTAGTAAGAAAAATAGAAGAAAACCCAGAGGGGTGTGTATATATATATGCTTGTACATGTATGTGTAGTGTGACCTAAGTGTAAGTAGAAGTAGCAAGACGTACCTGAAACCTTGCATGTTTATGAGACAGAAAAATGGACACCAGCAATCCTACCATAATGTAAAACAATTACAGGCTTCCGTTTTACACTCACTTAGCAGGACGGTAGTACCTCCCTGGGCAGTTGCTGTCTACCAGCCCGGTGGCCTGGTGGCTAAAGCTCCCGCTTCACACACGGAGGGCCCGGGTTCGATTCCCGGCGGGTGGAAACATTCGACACGTTTCCTTACACCTGTTGTCCTGTTCACCTAGCAGCAAATAGGTACCTGGGTGTTAGTCGACTGGTGTGGGTCGCATCCTGGGGGACAAGATTAAGGACCCCAATGGAAATAAGTTAGACAGTCCTCGATGACGCACTGACTTTCTTGGGTTATCCTGGGTGGCTAACCCTCCGGGGTTAAAAATCCGAACGAAATCTTATCTTATCTCTTATATATATATATGCAAGGAATTCGCAAGAGCAGGCGAAATATACACAAACACTGATCTCTGGCTGAAGGAGACTCGAACCTACGAACCTTGGAACGGGTTCTCCCTGAAAGCTGGGTGCCTTGGATCAAAGTCTAGCGCAAGCTGGACTCCAAGGTATTGGTCCCGTGTGGTGAGTCTGGTACAGCACTACGTACTTTGTTCCAAGGTTCGTAGGTACGAGTCTCCTTCAGCCAGGGATCAGTGTTTATATATATATATATATATATATATATATATATATATATATATATATATATATATATATATATATATATATATATATATATATATATATAAGTGTCTTAGTCTTCAACTCGTGAGGTTTTCAAAATAATTTTTCACATCTGTCAGACACTGAAACATCATGAGATCACGATACAAGGAATTCTTTAACACAGTCCAACCTCTAGACGACGACCTACTTACATTAGTGGATGGTTCCACTGTGATCCCGCCGCCTCCTGCATCCACTCACCTGACTACAGTACATAAGCCACTTCTCCGGACATATGCTGTACTTTCTACAAGATTGATGGACTGAACACATCGATTCCAGGCTGAGGGACTAGGTACCTCAAATTCCTCCTCTCCTTAACTCTCTCTGCTTTGTATTGGACTGATGAAGCCACCGTATGGCGAAACGTTTCCTTAATAAAGATTCCCATGTGCTACATTCTTGTGTAGTTTAATTAATCTGAGGCTTTAAAAATAAATGTCATAAATTTAACGAAGATAAGCATGCTAGTTTATTATGCATGACTGCAGCAAAAATATTTTACCTTCAGAAAACAAATCCATGTTTCTTTATTCTTTTGCTTGCTTCTGGCAATAAAGATAATCTTGTGGAAACAAAATTGGAGCATTTGCGGATAAAGGAAATGATTTTTTCAAGTAATCTTAACTATTTGATAATTGTTAAAGTTTAAAGAACCTTCACTGACCTGTTAATATGGCCTTGTATCACTGATTACACTAAGTAATACAGTTTTGTTCCTGGCAAGTAAGCGTTATTTTGCAACTCCTTTTATTACAAAACAATAGAAAATGCCCATTATTCCTTTTAAAGTTTGCTTTTGTGGCTTACATGATAAATTTTTGGCAAAAAAAAAATGGGTAAATTTCAATATAAAATTTACACATTATATTTTAAACCTTCTGAAACAGTTCTAGATTTACGAGCAGCAACAAACCACTTTCACGTTTAAGCCCCCAAATATAGTCTCCCATCATGTTTTCATTATAAGATCCCTGATATCTGTGTTCAAAGTTCATTATATCTTGGTGGAAGCGCTCCCATTGCTACTCTGAGTATGCTCCCATATTCTTGAAATGGTCAAGATGAGCATCAAGGTTATGGACCTTAAGGGACATCCTACAGCCCATATGACCATAGTTTTTTACCAAGGTCTCAACAAGTTCCACATAACTGTCAGCCTTGTTGTTGCCCAGAAAGCCATGTGCTACGGCAACAAAACTCTCTCATGCTTCTTTTTCATTCTCTGTGAGCTTCTTTGGAAATTCTGAGCATTCCATGATTTTCCGGACTTGTCGTCCAGCGAAGATGCCATCCTTCACCTCTGCCTCTTTGTCTCTTTGTAAAGATTTGTAACAAACTGTTTTATTAGCCCTATTTTGATGTGTAATGAAGGGAACAGAACCTGTCGAGGATCCACCAATGGTTTATGTTTGATATTATGTTTTCCTACTGAGAACTCAGTCCTTTGAGGCCAGTGCTTCCTCTGGTAATGTAGTGCTCTGTCTCTACTGTCCCAGTGACAGAGATAACAGGGAAACTTGGCTAAACCTCCCTGGAGTGTCATAAAAAATGCCACCATTTTGAAGTCTCCAATAACCTCCCAGCCATACTTATCATAGTTCAAAGCTTCCAGTAAAAGTTTGACACTGTTGTTTTCCTTAAGATGCAATGAGTGAGCCAAGGGAAGTGATGTATACTCTTTCCCATTGTGCAGAAGTACAGCTTTTAGGTTTCTGGAGGAGCTGTCAATTAAGAGTCTCCACTCATATGGATTGTATGCAATTCCAATTGCATCAAACAGGCCTGATACATTACAGTAGCACAACCTGTCTTTATTAGTGAAGAAACTTGAGGAATGTTGGTGACGTTTTCTTTGGATTGTCACTTGCACACTTTCATCCACCAAGTCCCACTCCTTGAGCCTTGAAATCAAAGGTTCAGCATTTGACTTTAGCAAACCAAGATCTCTGATAAGGTCATTGAGGTCTGTTTGGTTTGGATAGCAAGGATTCCTCCCAACAGCTGCATCTGTGAGATCATAGACTTGTTCACTGTGCTCTTCATTTTCTGATTTGCTGCTTTCTTCTTCTGACGGTTGACTTCTTTGTTGAGGTGTAGGTACTGGTGCAGTAGAAGAGGGAAGGTCTGAATAAGAAATAGCAGGTGCATTTTCCCCAGTTCGGAGTTCGGAAGGATCCACCAGGCAGAAGTAGCAGTTGGTTGAGTGATCAGTGGGTTCACGCCATATTCTAGGAACAGCAGACTTCATGGCTCTTATTCCTCCTCTATTCCATCCTGTAAGAGAACAAAAGAATTAGTTTCTGTTACATACATTTCATTTAAAAAATGTTCCTATTCAAGATTTGCTCTTCATATAACTAATGACTTCTTACCTTCCAATGTTTTCTTACAATGTTCACAAGCAACATGAGGTGCCCAGGTCTTGTCTTGGTCCACAACTGACATGACAAAATATGCTTTGAAGCTTCACACATTTGAAGCTTCACTTCTTTGCTCTTGTCTTCATGAACTGATCACATATGTAGCAGAATGTATCTGGAGAATGATTGCAGCCTTTTGATGCCATTTCACGTCTTCTGATGTGTCTTCTCAGGCAGCCAGAGCTGAACTGAATGCTGGTTCGTGAGTTCCTGTTTTTATATTTGCCAAGCAAAACCCTAGAACATAATAGTTTTACATCAGCATTTTTTTAGTGTTCCTGAAGTGTCCTGACCACAAAAGCAAAGTTCTGGGATCAAAATTTTGTTTTTGAATTTTGTTTGGTTATAAAGAATTGGGAAATGATGTTTATTTCCCAGGAACATGACAAAAGTGAAATTTTGATACAAAGTGTTATCTAGAGGGCTGAGGATGGGTTGTTGAGGTGGTTCCAACATGTAAAGAGGCTGGAACGAAATAGTGTGTTTATAAATCTGTAATGGAGGGAAGGCAGGGTAGGGGTCAGAATGTTTGGAGGGAGGGGGTAAAGGAAGTTTTGTGTTCGAGGGTCTTAGACTTCCAGCGAGCATGCATGAGCGTGTTAGATTGAAGCAAATGGAGACAAATGTTTTTTAGGACTTGACGTGCTGTTGGAGTGTGTGCAAGGTAACATTTATGAAGGGATTCAGGGAAACCGACAGGACTGACTTGAGTCCTGGAGATGGGAAGTACAGTGCCTGCACTCTGAAGTAGGGGTGTTAATGTTGCAGTTTTATAACTGTAGTGTAAGCGCGCCTCTGGCAAGACATGATGGAGTGAATGATGAAAGTTTTTCTTTTTCGGGCCACCCTGCCTTGGTGGGACACGGCCGTTGCATTAATAAAATAAAAAGTACATATCGTACTGAATGGGTAAAACTTGCGATTTTGGCGTAAATAGCAACACTCTCCTTGCCGAATAAGGTAAGCGAAAATTTCGTAAAAAAATTTCTGAACCTAACGGAAAAAATGTTTCATTGTTTTTGTTTATTATTAAATTATTGTAAACGTATCTAAAATATATTTAGCTGGATTAGGCTAAATTATATTTTGCTTATTATAATAAGGTTAGGTAGGTTTTCTAAGGTTCTTTTGGTACAAAATTATTAATGTATACATTAACTTAAATGAAAAAATATCTCTAAACGTATAAGAAAACATTTTAGAAAGGACTTAATTTTAATGAGTTCTTGCTAACTAACCAGTTTTACCTATTCGGCACAACATATATAAGTCGGGAGGGGGAGAGAGAGAGAGAGAGAGAGAGAGAGAGAGAGAGAGAGAGAGAGAGAGAGAGAGAGAGGGAGAGGGGGAGAGAGAGAGAAAGGATTGGGGGGTTCATTGATATGTAAAATCTTGGTTAAACAACTCATCAAAAATGCTGGTGTCCCACAGCTCGATTGGTCGCACACTCAGCTTACACACTGAGGTCTGGGGTTCGATCCCCATTACGGGGTGGAAACATCAGGACGTGTTTCCATAAGATACCTGCTGTCCATGTTCACCTAGCACTAAAATGGGTACCTGAGGTGCAGTGGGAGTCAATGGGAGCAGAGGACTTCGATGTGGCCATTGACACGGCGCTGCAGTCCTTGTACCCTTCACCGGAGGTGGTCTCTATGGCTGAGCCGATGGGAAGTCAGGAGACCATATCAGTGGTGGATGATCGGCGGGAGGTGGCTGTGGGTGGTGTGAACGACGAATGAGTACCAACACCTGGCCAGGTGGATTGGTCATTGTAACCAGAAAGCAGGCGGCGACGTCTGATTCTGATGATGTTCTTATGCCGGCCCAACGCATGGGAAAGAAGGCTTGGGTGGAGGGGGGGAAGTAGTGTGAGAGGGAGCAAGAACCATCAGCAGGTGGTGCAAAGTGGCCCTGGAGTCAAGCATGGTGAGCGTGGCAAGGGAAGTGCACAATGCCCTGGTGGACACATGAAGGGAGCTGTGGAGCAGAGGGGGGAAGAAACATTAGAAGACCTCCAGTGCATGACTTTAAATGCCAATGGGTTGTGTGCTCAAATGAAGCATGAATGGTTGCGTATGTTTTTGTGGCGACACCGCATGGATGTTGGCTACCTTCAAGAGCATAACTGGATTGTTGGAAGAGTGTTTGAAGTGGTGGGTTACCGGAGTTTTGTCACACATTCTGCGAGCTTAAAAGGGGGGGTGGCAATCTTGATCTGGGAGGCAAGGCCATTCGTGTTGTTCAGGACTGGGGATGTAAGGGTTGAGGGTGGGGCTTTATGTGAGGATAGTTGGTGGGGAGATGAGCAAATGTCTTTCTTAAGTGTGTATCTGCCTGCAGAGAATATTGTGAGCGTTAAGACAGTCTTCGTCAAGGAGGAGTTGGTTTATTGTTCTAAAATGCTACCATCATTAGCGTTCACAGGTGGAGACTGGAACTGCATGGTACGCCGGTGCATGTGGCGCCGCAGGGGAGGGGGTTGCTTCTCGCATATTTTAGGAGAGTTCTTCCGTGTTTACTTTGAGGGATGTGTTTACTGGGGGGTTCATGTTAGGTTGAGCATACTTATGTGTGGGAGGGCTATGGGACACATTTAGATAGGATTTGCATCATGCAGCGTGTTGGCGTCGAGTCTTTTCGTACCGTCGTGATGCCGTTTCCCAATCATAGGGGAGTTGTAGTGGAGGTGAGGTGGGAGTCGCTGGCGAGGAGGCAGGCGGGATACTGGAAGTTAAACACAAAGGTTCTCGAGGATGAGGAAATGCTGGGTAGGTTCGCAAAGTTATGGGAAAGTGATGGGTTGGCATCGTTAAGGCTAGGATTCGCGAGTTTCACATCCATGAGGGGAAGAGGATTAACCAAATGTGGTATGGGCTATATAATTTTCTGGAGCAATGCTTATGGGTTTTCTATGGTAGGGATGCTTTGCAGGGGAGTTACCAGGTGGAGGAGATAGAAGACCTGAAGGGAAGACTCAGGGAGTTGCAGACCAAGCGATTCGAAGCAGTGAGGGTGCAGGCGGGTTTGGATGAAGTGTTATGGGGAGATAAGCTTTCAGCGTGTGTGCTGCATGGTCAACAGCAACAACGACAGGCCACCACTCTGATGCAGTTGGAGGTGTGCAGTATGGTGGAGGGTTATCAGGAGGGGCAGGTGCTGAGGTCAACGGAGGGCATGGGCGTGTATGCGGATTACTGGAAAACCACAGGGGTGGAGGTGGGGCATTTAGATGAGGTGTGTGAGGGTACAGAGAGTCACCTCGGGATGAGTGATAGAACAGTGCTGGGGAGGGGGGCACTGAGGAGGAGGAAATCTGGCAGGCATTTGCAGGAATGTGTAAGGGTAAGGCGCCGGGCATGGAAGGGACACCTTGTGAATTTTATATGACACATTGGGACCTGTTGAGGGGACTCCTGTTTAGGCTGCTGAATGTGATGAAAAGGGGGGTAAATTCGGGGTGGGGCAAGTGACTGCATTGGTCGTGTTAGTACCAAATGGGTCACAACAGTGCACTCTGAAAGACTATCATGCTCTATTGTTAATGTGTGTGGATTATAAGCTTTTTGTGAAGGTGTTAGGAAATCGCTTAAAGTGTGTTGTTGATAGGGTAGTGTCCCGGAGCCAGTTCAGCGTGCTGGGATGTTCAATAGTGATGGGACAAGGTATCCTATGGGACTTTGTTGCTGAGAAGGGGATGGGCGGAGGGGATTTGCTAGCTTTAGATTGGAAAGGGGCACACAACACACTGGAAAGGACTGCTTTATGTATGATCCTATTGTGTCAGGGCTTCGGGGAGGAAATAGTGGGGTGGGTGGATACATTATATTGGAACACATGTGTTTGCGTGGGAGTAAATGGGTGTGTGGGAGAGGAGGTAGTAATGGGCAGGGGTTTCTATCAGGGGTACCCACTATCACAATTATCATTTGCATGTGTGCAGGAACCCTTTTATAGATTAGTTGAGGCGAGGATGAGTAGGGAGAGAGGTGGGGAGGGGAGGACATGGCCGGGACTGGTGGGGTACGTGGATGATGTGACACTCCTGGTGGATGAGCGGACGAGGTTGAGTGAGTTGGGGGGGGGGGGGGGGTTCGGGTGTATGGGGGCACGACTGGAATGGTAGTGAATGTGGAGAAGTCTTTCATCTTAAGTTTGGGGGCATGGGAAAGGCGAGTGGAGTGGGGGTGTCGGGTGGTGCAGCAATGAGTGGGGAGTTTGAAGATCTGTGGTATTGTTTATGAGGGGATTTAGTTAGGGTGCAAGAGGCTAACTCAGTTCGTATGGCGCAATGCTTGGAGAACCGACTGGGAGTACTGTGGCCAACCCACCTCACTCTTTTGCAGAGGGTAATTGTGGTAAACGTGCTATTGTACAGTAAGATATGGTTTGTTGCGAATGTGTACAAATTAACTGTACAGGTGATTCAATGTATTCAACGGAGGGTGTTCAGGATTTTGTGGGTTCAGGGTGTGACTGGTTGAGACAGGAAGTGGTCACAATGCTGGCATGGAGGGGTGGATTGGGTCTTTTAGGTTTAAGGCAGAGGGTCAAATGTCTTTTTATCTGGCACGAGGTATTGAGGGGGGGGGGGTTTCCATGAGGTGCTGCGGAGCTTGTACAAGGGGGTGGATCTGTGGGAGTGTGATGCAGTCTTACAGGTGTTGGCACTGGCCTGTAACCCTTGGAAAATCAGGTTGGGGGTTTTGCAAAGGGTGCTAGGGGAGAATGTGGCGACTCCAGGAGAGGGGTTTTACCCGATGTATGACTAAGGAAACATTTGGAGGAGGTTTAGCAGGTTGAGGATACAACCCTGGGTGCACGAGGTCATGTTTCGTTTTTTTTGCGTGGCATATTGCCATCAGGCACAGTCGTGCTGCATAGGAGGGCTGGAGGTGAGGGGTGGTGTAGGTTGTGTGGGGGGGGGGAGGAAACAGCTTTTCATGTCCTGTACTTTTGTGAGGGGTTGGGGGGATCAGGGAATGGGTCGGTCCGGTTGTGGCAAGGGTGGGGGGGAAAGGGCATGTCAGTTCTGCGGGCACTGAGTTTGGATGTTGGGGGGGTGGATGAGGGTATGGCACGTGCTCTGGCATATGTGATGGTGGACTTTGTCTACATTATTATTATTATAATCAAAAAGAAGCGCCAAGCCACAAGGGCTATACAGCGACTTTGTCTACATCTTATGTAGTATGAGGGCATCAGGTGAGTGGGAGGTGAGGAAGCATGTTCTGGCAGCTCCGTTGTTTCGTACGTTGAGTAGGAACTGGAATCTTTATGGGACTAGGTGGGAGGAGTGCTTTTTGGCGGGTTATTGTACCCTCACCTTGCAGAATCTGCTTGTGATGTAAGGGGAGGAATGCTCATGAGAATGACAACGGGCTTGCCATCAGGAGAGAGAGGGGTTTGGGTATTGGGCGAGTTGCACCGCATCAGGTGTGGTGTGGTAAGCGGAATGATGGTCACACCTATAGATATGTGGGATCATGGGGAGTTTTTAGTAAGCGCTTAACAGGAGATGTGAGTGAATCTGGGATATGTAAGTGAGTGATCCGGCATGGGTGGCTCTGCTGTGTTCTGACTGTGGCATGTGTGACGCCTTAGACTGAAGTGTGTGGAGGCTGCTGGGCACCTGTGTGCGTCAGCAGTATACGGGTATGGTGCAAGGGTGGCATTGGCTGCCGATGTAAGAGCATGGGCTTTACCGGAGGCCGGTGTGGCCTCTGGGCCCTGAGATCCTGTTGTGTTAAATCCTGTTAAGTCATGTTATGGTACGCTATGTATTGTTATGTCATGCGGTATACCATTTTAACGGTACATTGTCTGCTATAATGTTATGCTTTGTTATATTTTATAAGCATGTCCTGCTTTTGCAGATGGAAGTAACCCTGGAGGGTCTTCTGGGTTGATAATATTGATACACTGTGCGGCAATTTATAATGGCTCATACGTTCACTATGTGTATGCATATTTAATAAAGTATATTTTCTCAGGTAAGGGTACATGCCAGATGGGGTGTTTCGAAAAAGGGGATGTCTGGGTTGGCCCCAAGGTGCTGCGGATGTTCACAAGTCATTTCATTTTATGTTTTATGTACCAGGCACCATATTGTGATGCGTTACGCACCATATTTCTTTGGTGTAGGGTGAGGGGTGGGGGCGGGTCTTTGTCGCCCCACAGTTGTGTAGTCGGTGGCATGATTAGGTAATGAAGGAAGTACGCTGTCAGTTGTCGTCTTGAGGCTCTTTATATATATATATATATATATATATATATATATATATATATATATATATATATATATATATATATATATATATATATATATATATTTATTATATAAATGTAATGGTATATTTGGAATAAAATATAAAAAAATGGGTACATTGGTGTTAGTCGACTGGTGTGGGTCGCATCCTGGGAAGAAAATTGACTTAATTTGCGGGAAATGCTCTGCATAACAATCGGCTTTCTATATAGTAGCATGTCATTGATGTCACCTAGGTCTATACTTGTAAAAATAAAGATTATTATAATTAAGATTTTTAATGGGGGTTTCAAGTCTGTCTACTAAGCGAGGGTCATTTTTTTTTTTATATTTTATTTAAAACTAATACAGTTTAACATAAAAATAAAGAAACAGTATGGATCTCAATCAAATTAACTGACAAACGGATTGCACCTATATGCTGGCAAGATATTGCTGCCAAACATACAACAAGAACTTACGGCAAGAACATAACTAAAAAAAAATACTGTCACGGGGTCATGAATTGACATATATACACATTCATTAATGCAAAACCTTGCATATATATAACTTGTACATATAACATGACATCTGACAAAGGCTCAATACACTTGAACATAAAATATACAAAGACGTTATATTAGTTAAATCCCATCCTTCGCATTAATCAAAAAACCAAACCCTAACATCATAATCTTACTAGAACATCTACATATGTATCCCTAACAATACAGCTTTACATATACCAACATACGAAAAAAAAAACCGTCTAGATATGTCTGTATACCATACAGACTAAAATTTAACATCAAGAACTTAGCATTGACACCAAACCGGTATCAGGGTACAGACCATAATTATAAACTTTATATATGTATGACTCGATTCTTTTTAAAGTATTACATAACGTCTGACCCATGACAAAGGCTCAATACAATAGAAAGGGATATATATATATATATACACACACACCCACACACCCACACGTACACAAAAAGTTTCACAAAATCACATTAATCAAATGCACTGTATGCACAAAGCAAAACAGTATCTATCTCATCGTGCAAAAACTCAGCACGTAACATACAAACTAAAACACACTTCATGTCGCAAATAACTTACTACTCAAGAATCGTGTCATACAAGACTGATACACATCAAATTATACATAAAAAAAATCTACTATATTATACCTACATTCTGAAAAGTGTGTATCTAACAATGAGACCTTGAGCTCTACATCCACACTTGGCTGCCATAAAGTCTCAATGAAAACCAGGAAACCTTTTCAAACCCACATTCACACCATTCTCACGACCCCCCCCACCCCCAAGGAGGCGAGCCCGCTGTTACCCCCTGACTCCCTCCAACCTATGAAAACCCCTTCACTCACTCATTATCAATCACAGATTTACGAGAATCCCTAACGTTAGCATTCTATACCCCTCTGAGAAAGCCTGATCCCACCTCCTCCCATACAAATCTCTGTTACGACACATCGTACGATAGAACGTTACCGCAAGAACCTTTCTTCTCTCCTCACTATCCCCTCTCCCCCTCATCACCCACGACATATATATATAATCTACCATGATATAATCTGAAGCTCTTATAACACCCTCGTCTAACCCACCCGTATGTAGACTTAAAGCACGCAGAACCGACACCCCACGGCCCCCCACCCTCTGTACCAACCTACTTAACCAGCACCTAACCACCTCTAGCCCTTCACAAAAGTAAACTACATGGAACGCAGTCTCATCCCCTCCACAGATACCACACCCCCCACCCTCTACAACCTGTCTGTTTCGTAGTATCTCACCAGACGGCAGGATCCCATGCAGGAAACGAAACATCACCTCACGCGCCCGAGGGTTTAACTTCATTTTACTAAATCTAAACCAAATACTCTTCCATGCATACATGGGGAACAAACCCTCAACTGGGATAACGCACCTACCTACAAGTAACCTACACAAAACCCTTATACGAACCTTTCTCAGTCCTCAAAACCCTTATACGAACCTTTCTCAGCCCTCAAAACGATTTCGCATTCCCTCAACTCCATTCCTCGATACCACACACCCAGCCTGTCGTGTATCATTCCCAACTGCCCCGCGTTCACACCCTCACGCAACACTTCCCATTTAATAAACACACATTTAGCCCTCCGTCTCAAATCCATCAACCCCAACCCACCCTGACTTACAGGTAACATTACAACTTCCCTCCGTAACCAATCACAACGTGAACCCCACAAAAATTTGTACACCCGTCTTAGAATTCCCGCAATTGCTGTCCCTGTAATTGGGAACACAGCTGCAACATGCCAAATCTTACTATACAATAAAATGTTTACGACTATCACTCGCTGTATAAGAGTTAGGTGCTGGGGTCACAGAACACCTAGACGCCCCACGATCCTTTCCAATAACCTATCCGAGTTTTCCTCCCGCGCCGCAACCATGTCATCCTTAAAAATAATACCACAAATCTTTAAAGACATCGCCCATTCTTTAACAACATTACATCTCCCCCCCCCACACCCCCACCTAAAAACCCAACCCCATGTACCTTGACTTCGCACTATTTACCTGCATACCCGTGGCACTTCCAAATAATTGCACAACCTCGTCCAACACTCCCATTGGCATCCCTTCACGAATGAGCACAGTGGTGTCGTCAACGTATCCAATTAAACCCGGCCAGGCCCTCCCACCCCCCACACTTCTCACATGGCGTACATAAGCTGCGGTCAACCATTCTATAAAAGGGGTCCTGGAAACACGCAAACAATATTTGGGACATGGGGCATCCCTGTCTAAGGCCTCTACCCATTGCAATATCCCTCCCCATACACCCATTAATCTGTATCCTCATTTTCGCCCCCTTGTATAGCGTATTTACCCACTCGACTATTTCCTCCCCAAAACCCTGTCTCCTAAGTATAACCTGCAAAGCTCCCCTTTCCACTCTGTCATATGCTCCCTGCCAATCTAGAGCCAACAAAGCTGCCCCTTCACCCCCACCCTTAGCTTCCACAAAACTTCTCAGTATCCCATGTCCTTCAATCATCGACCTTTCCGGCAACCCAAACTGAGATTTTGACACGACCCTTCCCACAACACATTTGAACCTATTACCTAAAATTTTTGTGAACACCTTATAGTCTGCACACAGCAGTGATATGGCTCGGTACTCCCGAAGGGTGGGCTGCCCCTTGACCTTCGGGACCAACACTACAACTGCTGTTACCTGCTTCTCCCCCAACGTACCCTTCTCCTTCATACGATTAAATAACCTAACTATAAATCCCCTTATTAACGTCCAATGTTGTAAATAAAATTCTACTGGGAGACCGTCAATACCCGGCGCTTTCCCCTTCCTCATTCCCTTTAACGCATTCTCTATTTCCTCTGCCGTAATAGTCCCACCTAAAGCCTTTCTATCACTATTTCCTAAATTACACGTCACATACGTACACACCTTGTCCAACGCCACGTCACCCCCCCCCACTGTTCCAGTACTTCTCGTACCAAGCCTCCGCATACGCACACATCCCCTTCGTCGTTCGTGTCTCCTGCCCTGCTCTATAATTCCCAACCATCTCCGTTACCTCTAAACATGGGATAGCTGTCACCGCCTGCCTTTGCTTTTGATGCCGCAAAACACACGCTGACGGTTTGTCGCCCCAAAGCACCTCTTCCACCCCTGCCTGCACCCTTACAGCTTGAAACCTTTCATTTTGCAACACCCTCAACCTCCCCTTTATTTCAGCTATTTCATCCATAGGAAAATTATTCCCACCTACCCCCCGCCCATAGCAACCTCTTAACGTATCCTCTAAATAGTTAGCCAGTCCATATTTTAAATTATTAATACGTTTTCCTTCTCTCACATAAAACTTTCTAATCCTTTCCTTTGCAACACTATCCCACCATGTCACAATGTCATCCACTCCCTGTTCTTCCACACTAAGCTCCCTCCATAGGACTGAAAACCCCTCCAACCCCTCCTCATCACCTAATACACTTATATTTAATTTCCAATAACTTCTATATATGTCCGCGAGCGTCCCCCACCCAACCTCCACCACCACTGCCCTATGATCTGACATTGTAGCCTCCACAGTACTGAAAGATTTCACATCCACTCCCTGAGAAAGGTACACTATCTAGTCTCGCAGCATATCCACTCCTAACAAACGTATATTCAGTCTCCCACACCGCCCCCCCCCCCCGAAGGCATCACGTAACCTAACATCCCTCAATAAATCCCTAAGAGCCACAGACATATATCCAGCCCCTTTTGGGTCCACATCAGCCACCCTGATTAAACTATTCCAATCCCCACCAACAATTGCTGCCTCTGGCAGTGCACTTAAGAAAACCACAAGATCCTCATACACAAAATCATTCTTTACCTTGATGTTATTTTCTGCCGGCGCATACACACTCACAAAAGACACACGCTTACCCATCCACCACCCATCCACACGCAACACCCTCCCTCCCCCTCCTCCCCGCTTCTCTGCAAAACAAACGGGTTCGTCTCCCTTATTAAAATTCCCACACCACCTTTTAGACGAGGAGACGGCAGGGTAACTACTCGAAATCCTGCCACCTCCAGCACCCTACCCTCTTTAAAATTGTGCTCCTGCAGGAACACAACATCCACTCTAGACTTGTTCAGGAAATTACGAAACCAATCTCTTCACACCGCTACATAACCCATTAACATTTACAGACATACACCTAAGGCCTATTAAAGTTTCCACCCCTGCTTCCTCTCATCACTCTTTACAACTCCAGAGCTTGAATTTAAGTCTGACACCTTCAGAATGCTCTCTTTCCCTCCCCCCTTCTTCCGGTGCCTCCTATCATGGCTACCACCACCTACACCACTACCTTCACACTTCACCTCAGTCTGTTTCCCAGGCCTTTGTGCAGGCGTAAGGACGTCATCAAAATCTGATGTAGCCGCCCTCTTTCTCGTGACCGTCATGTTACACATATCGTGATCAGATGTTGCCTCTCGATGAACCTCCACCTCTACCTGAGAATGGTTTAATGATTCAACGGACGACTCCAAACCACCATCACGTCCCAAATTATCATGTCTCCGACTTTCTGGAAGCGACGGCTCTCCGATGACACCACGCCCAGATGTAACGTCCCTCTCTGGTGGTGACAAAGTCTTCAACACCTCCACCAATTCTTCCTCAATCTCGAGAACCTTCTCCTGTAATTGCTGCTCCTCCTTATCCACCGGAGACGATACCTGATCAGGCAGCTGGGGGAGGGACTCCAACTCACCGCCAGTCCTGTGTGCCCGATCCACTATCTCGCTCCACAAAACACCACGCCCTCCATCCGATGTTTGTTTTTCACCTGCCACTTTTGAAGCAGGGGCTGCGACATCCACCACAGGTCCAGGCACACGTCTTCGCTTGTCACAGGTCGCCGCAATGTGATCATACTCACCACATAGGCGGCATGTACGTCGTTGTCCTGGGTACATTACCATTACCTGCGTCCTGAAATCTTGTAGATACACATAGGACGGTATTGGGTGCCTCAACGTCATTTTGAGGTTGAAAGAACCCTCTGGATAACCAGCATAGGCACCTGCCGACCACGTACCATGATGAGCATAATGCACCGTCCCATATGTCTCAAAAACTTTCCTTATATCCGCCTCGTCCGCCTCAAAGGGAACGTTGCGTAACTTGATCCACGTATAATGCCGTGAAACATCTATCAATCTTACACTGACAGCTGGTGTGACGCTAAGACTTACGTCCTGAAACCTGGTGACTAACGATTCATAAACCGTAGCTGATAGCAGTTTGACGAATATTCTTTGGCTTCCGTTTAATGCTACACCATACAAGTCACTATCTTGTACGCCATATGTCTCCCGGATGATCTTTGGCAATAAGACTTGCGCAGAACTAGGCGTTATCGTTCCTTTAAGTAGCTCAATGCCTACAGTATTTATCCTGCGTCTCACCGCCATCTTGACAATCACAGTGCACCTATGTTGTTAACAGAGGCGTGACAGCACCACTTCACACCGCTGCAGCCAGGTAACTGACAAGGGAGCTCGCCTACAAACAGCAGAGGGGTGCAGAGCACAACCGCACTCTACCATGGTCAGGCAGCGAATGCGAGGGTCATTAAGGCTGATTGGTTTGTTAGTGGGGTTTAAAGTCTATAAACACATGAGGGTTATCAGTTCTGCAAGTCACCTCTATACCTACCGGGTATATACCCTGACAGCTGCATACTTTTCAGGGTATATATGTTAAGAATTTGTTTGAATTCTTTAGGTATTAAACATTTCTTGTCTGGCGGTGGATAGGTTACCTCGCAACCCTTGTGTAGTCGATAGGCTTCAAACCCTACTAACCAACCTGTATACCACCAGTCAGGAATACTTTAATACCTAGAATGAGAATTAAATTCTGGGTGTATACACGGAGAAACATACACTTCTCGGTGTATGAATCACATGTTCTTGAGGAGGTTAAAAACTCCGTGAAGAAACAACTCATTCAAAGGCTTCATGAAAAGCTTCAAAGCCTCGAAGCTGAGCTTGACGAAGCTTATTTTCCCTCACTGTGGTTGGATCAGCTACCAGGAGGATCGCTTCACTACACTCTCCTACCTACAGGTAAAATACACTATATATACACCCAGAGATGTGTATTTGATGTGCTTTAATTTCTATTATAGGTATCAGTATATACATTGAGAAGTGCACACCTCTAAGTGTATATACACCAGTATATACATTTGTGTATATACTGGTGTATATCAGTGTATATAACATGTTTATAAATGCTCAGACTTTGTATAATCCCTAAGGATTTAGCGCTCTCAAAATGAGTACTGAATGATCTATTATTATCGATGCTTATATCGTAATGATTTTAACTAATGGTAGAAAGCTAGATAATTTTTATAAGTGATTATGAGTTCACAGTGTTGTCTCTGGAGTGTTGTCTCTGGAGTGTTGTCTCTGGAGTGTTGTCTCTGGAGTGTTGTCTCTGGAGTCTTACCGCGGGAGTGTTATCAGAAAAAATAATTGCCTCAAAATTGTTGAAGATTGAGCAGGTGGTTTGGCTCCAGCACCAGCTGGCTACCCCAGCACCAGCTGGCTACCCCAGCACCAGCTGGCTACCCCAGCACCAGCTGGCTACCCCAGCACCAGCTGGCTACCCCAGCACCAGCTGACTACCCCAGCACCAGCTGATTACCCCAGCATCAGCTGACTGACTACCCCAGCACCAGCTAACACAGCACCAGCTGGCTACCACAGCACCAGCTGGCTACCACAGCACCAGCTGGCTACCACAGCACAAGCTGACTACCCCAGTACCAGCTGACTACCACAGCACAAGCTGACTACCCCAGCACCAGCTGGCTACCTCAGCACCAGCTGGATACATCCAGACGCCATCTTTCATCATCATAGGTCAGTTTCAGTTCAACAATTACATCATAACAATTTTTTGCATGGTTGTTTAATGAAGGTCTAAGATTTAAGGATATATTGTGTGTGTTCTCACCTATTTGTGGTTGCAGGGGTCGATTCATAGCTCCTGGCCCCGCATCTTCGCTGATTGCTACTAGGTCCTCTCTCTCCCTGCCCCATGAGCTCTATCATACCTCGTCTTAAAACTATGTATGGTTCCCTCCTCCACTACGTCACTTTCTAGGCTATTCCACTGCCTGACAACTCTGACTGAAGAAATACTTTCTATCATCCCATTGATTCATCTGAGTCTTCAACTTCCAACTGTGACCTCTTGTTTCTGTGTCCCATCTGTGGAACATCCTGTCCTTGTCCACCTTGTCTATTCCACGCAGTATTTTATATGTCGTTATCATGTGTCCCCTGACCCTTTTGTCCTCCAGTGTCGTCAGGCCGATTTCCCTCAACCTTTCTTCGTAGGACAATCCCCGTAGCTCTGGGACTAGTCTTGTTGCAAACCTTTGCACTTTCTCTAATTTCTTGACGTGCTTGAACAGGTGTGGGTTCCAAACTGGTGCTGCATACTCCAGTATTGGCCTGACGTAAATGGTGTACCGAGTAAATGGTGTACTGAGGTATCGGAATGCTATCCTTAGGTTAGCCAGACGCCCGTACGCTGCAGCAGTTATCTGACTGATGTGCGCCTCAGGAGATGTGCTCGGTGTTATACTCACCCCCAGATCTTTTTTCTTGAGTGAGGTTTGCAGTCTTTGGCCACCTAGACTAGATTACTGTGTCTGCGGTCTTCTTTGCCCTTCCCCAGTCTTCATGACTTTGCATTTGGCAGGGTTAAACTCAAGGAGCCAGTTACTGGACCAGGCTTGTAGCCTGTCCAGGTCTCTTTGTAGTCCTGCCTGATCCTCGACCGATTTGATTCTCCTCATTAACTTCACATCATCTGCAAACAACGACACTTCTGAGTCTATCCCTTCCGTTATGTCATTCACATATACCACAAACAGCACAGGTCCTAGGACTGACCCCTGTGGAACCCCGCTTATCACAGGCGCCCACTCTGACACCTCGTCACGTACCATGACTCGTTGTTGCCTCCCTGTCAGCTATGCTCTGATCCATTGCAGTGCCTTTCCTGTTATGTGTGCCTGATCCTCTAGCCTTTACAGTAACCTCTTGTGAGGAACTGTGTCGAAGGCCTTCTTGCAGTCCAAGAAAATGCAGTCTATCCCTTCCCTCTCTCTTTCGTCTCCTGTCACCTTGTCATAAAACTCCAGTAAGTTTGTGATACAGGATTTTTCCTTCCCAGAAACCGTGCTGGTTGTCGATTATACACCTGTTTCTATCCAGGTGCTCCACCACTCTCCTCCTGATGATCTTCTCCATGACTTTGCATACTATACACGTTAGTGATACAGGTCTGTAGTTTAGTGCCTCATGTCTGTCTCCCTTTTTTAAAAAAAAGGGACTACATTTTCCATTTTCCATACATCAGGGAGTTGCCCAGTTTCAATGGATGTGTTTAAAACTTTTGTTATGGCACACACAACATCTCTGTTCCCTCTTTAAGGACCCATGGAGAGATGTCTGGTCCCACCGCCCTTGAGGTGTCAAGTTCACATAGCAGCTTCTTCACCTCCTCCTTGGTTATGTGTACCTCATCCAGCACTTGTTGGTGTACTTCCCTGTTCTGATTTCCTGGAGTCCTACCGGTTTCCACTGTAAATACTTCTTTAAATCTCGTGTTGAGCTCCTCATATACCTCTTGGTGGTTTCTTGTGAACTCCCCATCACCCTTCCTCAGTCTGATTAACTGGTCCTTGACTGTTGTTTGCCTCCTGATGTGGCTGTACAACAGCTTCGGGTCAGACTTGACTTTCGATGCTGTGTCATTTTTATATTGCTGCTGAGCCTCCCTTCTTATCTGTGCATATTCTTTTCTGACTCTTCGGCTAATCTCTCTCTTTTCCTGAGTTCTTTGTCTTCTGTACATTTTCCATTCTCTTGCACACCTAGTTTTTGCTTCCCTACACCTTTCGGTGAACCAATGACTTGTTCTGTTCTTCCAATTATTTCTGTTTCCTTTGGGAACAAACATCTCCTCTGCCTCCTTGCAGTTTGTTGTCAAATATTCCATCATTTCTTGTACTGGTTTTCCTGTCAGTTCTCTCTCCCACTGAATGTCTTGCAGGAAGTTCCTCATGCCTGAGTAGTTCCCCCTTTTGTAGTTTGGTTTTTCCCATCCTATTCCTGCTACTATATTTACTTGAAGCTCAACTATGTAGTCAAAGCACAGAACCCCATGATCACTAACTCCCAGGGGCTTTTAATACATGATATCCTCAATGTCCGAAGTATTCAAGGTGAATACAAGGTCCAGTCTTGCTGGATCATCCTCACCTCTCTCTGGTAGTGTCTCTAACATGTTGGTGCATGAGGTTTTCTAGTACCACATCCACCATCTTGGCTCTCCATGTTTTGGGACCCCCATGGGGCTCCAGGTTTTCCCAGTCAATCTCCTTGTGACTGAAATCACCCATAACCAGTAACTTTGCGCCCCCCATGTGAGCTCTTTTGGCCACCTCGGCTAGTGTGTCGACCATTGCTCTGTTGCTCTCATTGTACTGTTCTCTTGGCCTGCAGTTCTGTGGCGGGTTGTACATTACTGCAATTATCACCTTATGGCCCTCAGACTGGATTGTTCCTAATAAAAAGTCCTTTTCGCCCTTGCCATTAATTCCTTCCATTTTCTGAAAACCCCACTGGTTTTTAATGAGCAGTGCAACTCCTCCTCCCCCTCTCCTCCCTCTGTCTTTCCTGAGGATTTGATATCCAGGTGGAAAGATTGCATCTGTTATCATTCTGGTGAGTTTTGTTTCTGTGAGTGCTGTTATGTCTGGGAATGTCTCCTTGATTCTTTCATGCCACTCCTCACACTTATTTGTTATTCCATCTGCATTTGTATACCACACCTTCAGCTTCTTTTTTAAGACTGTGGTCTGGGGGGAGGTACATTGGATTTGGGGAAGTGGGAGACCTGATAAGGAACTATGGGTGGTTGCTCTGGGAGTGGAGTTTGTAATGAGGTGGGTGGGGGCATTGGATATGGCATGAGTGTTTTGGGTTAGAATGTTTGGTTGCACTGGGGTTGTCCTGGTTGGGGACCCTTCTGTAGGTAATTGTGAGGGAGGTTGTATTTGATCTTCCTGGGTCTGGGATCTCCTGTCTGTCTCCATCTCCATCTTCTCCTCTCTTTCCTCCTTTCGCCTTTGTACCATCTCTCTTTCTGCCTTCTTGTGTTATGTTGCGGTCGAGATATGCCTTCTGGTATGCTGGCATGTCCCTTAGTCTTGCTTTCTCCTGCAGGATCCTGTTCCGAGTTGATTCTGTCTTGAAAGTCACTTTCACTGACCGGGTTCTTCTTGCAAACCCCCCTATTCTCCAAAAATTTTCTAGCTGGGTCATGTCATCTTCTATTGTTTTTATGATGCTTTGGATTTCATTTTTTCCTCTTGTTTTCTTGCTTATAAGTTTCCCCCTCAACTTCCTGGAGCCCATACACAAAGACTGACCTGTCCCTTTCATTCTCCCACTGCATATCCCTATGTATCCACTGATTCGATTCAATTTCCTCCATTGCAGCTTTCTTCAGTTTCACTATCTATTGTACTTGGGCTCAGTGGCCTGTCATTTTCCCTTCTCAGCTTCCCCTGGGCTCTGCTGTGGTCTGGTAGGACCTCCACGTATAGCTTAGCTCTTTTATTTACTAAAGTCCCCTCTGACAGGGCTTCTACATGCAGTTTTGCTCCATCGTTCCCTGCAGTCCCCTTGTTTGTGACTGAGGTAGCAATCTCTGATGTCATTCCCAAATTGTTCTTTAGTTCTTTAGGCTGTTTCAGATTTTTCAGTTCCTCTTCTAATCTCTGTATCCTAGCCTCTGCTGCTATGACTTGCATCTCCCACTTCTTGCTTTCCATATCTATCCTCTTCTATTCTCATGCTAAGTTCTTCTAGTTTCTTTCCCCATTCATGTTCCCTTTTCATGAGCTCTGCTGCCCAATCTTCCTTTGCAGATTCATCCTCCTGTCCCTTGGTTTTCCTTCCTGCTCTCTGACAACCCATCTTTTTTTGTTTTGATTGCCTCAGAATAGAAAACTTATGTAATTCTGTGTGTTAAATTTGCGGTGTGTTTGTCCGAGTGTTGGGGGGGGGGGTAGAGGAGGAACTGTAAAGAGTGGCTATATGGGAGAGAGGTGGGGAGGGCGATTGAAGGGGAGTGAGGAGAAGCAAAGGGGAAGAATGGGAGAGGGAGAAAGAGGGAGAGGGAGAAAGAGGGAGAGGTGGGGAGAAGGAGGTCGAAAGAGAGAGGGGGGCATCAGGGGAAGGAGTGAGAGATTGGAGGGGGAGGGGGGAGTGTATGTGCGAGTCTGTATATGTGTGTGTGGGGGGGGGGGTTAAGTGTCTGAAAAGTAGGTGGAATTGTGTGTTGGAGTGTTATGTGGAGTCTCAGTGGTCCCTTAACTGTCAACACCCTCCTGTGACCTGACTCCCACCCTCCTGTGACTTGACCCGCACCTACCTACAATGCTGCCCTCTATGCTTTTACTACCACCTAAGCTTATAGAAACCTGTCTCGCCTTGTTCCATAAATTATCAATTGTTATTCCTTATTGAGTACTTGATTGCCTATTCTTTATTGTACTTTTTTATATTTTATTTAAAATACAGTATACATTATACATGGAAGCAAACATGTCACTAAACCAA